>NW_028156415.1:0-150000 GCF_964263955.1 Coregonus lavaretus
GTATGACAGTGATGCGTGCCTGGCAAAGCAATAGAGTGTGTAACAGATATAAACGTCCCAAAGCGGTTGCAGATTGCATTATCATTTGTAACAGAAATCTGTTATTTCTTTTTCTACCCCTTTCTCTCTCTCTCTCTCTCCTCTTCTCACTCTCTCCCCCTCTCACCCCCCCCTCTCTCTCTCTCTCTCTATCTCTCTCTCTCTTTTTCCCCTTTCACTCACTCTTCTTTCTCTCACTCTCACTCTCTCCCCCCCTCTCTCTCTCTCGCTCTCTCTCCCTTTCACTCACTCTCTTTCTCACTCACTCTCTTTCTTACTCTCTCTCTCTCTTTCCCCCTCTCTTTCTCTCTTTCTCTCTCTCTCCCCCTTTGTCTCCCATATCTCTCTCTCTCTCTCTCTCTTCAGCTGTCTACAGAACTACATCCCCCCAGAGTCTCTGACGTTGTCGTGTCCTGTGTGTCGACAGACGTCCATCCTACCAGAGAAAGGAGTATCCGCTCTACAGAACAACTTCTTCATCACTAACCTCATGGAGGTATGGCTTCTGTCATTGTTATGGTCAGAGGGAGGGGCTTATCGATAGCTAACATGGTGTCACTTGAGATGTTGTAGTCTAAAGTTTGATTGTGGTGTGTTATGTTGTGGGTAGCCTGGGTACCAGTCTATTTGGGCTATGACATGGAGTTCAAGAAGTTAAATATGTATAAAACAGGTCTGGATTCCAGGCTAGTTCCCCATAGTGCACTACCTTTGAGCAGAGCCATGTATTAAGAGAGCTGCGCCAGGTTTTAGAACGAGCGCCTTGTTATTCTCGATGTTGGTAACAAAACGAGAGCGCCCCTATGAAATGACCCGCTGTAAACAAGCAGAACGGAGCAGCGAATTTTACAGACACTTTTATTGATTAGCATTCGGGATAATGCGTGTCCATATCTTTACTGCGTTGTGGCGTCAACAAATCTGCTTTCACTGGACATGTTCATAGGAAAACTATCAGAAATAAACAGCGCAACATGGAAGCGTTATCAATGGCAAGTGGCGCTCTTGGAACATTCAGACAGAAACCGCTTTGGCAAAACTCTCTATATATGACTCTTCCTTTGACCAGAGACCCTTAAAATACACCACGTTCCTTATATGGCAGGGATCATGAACTAGATTCAGCCGCAGGCCGATTTTCGGTCGCGCTGATGGTCGGAAAATAATTATAAATAATTCAAAGACTGCAAAATGACCGTAAGAAGCCAAAACATATATAATATTATATACATATATACATATATACACGATCACTTGTCTCCCTATTATGCATGGGAATAGTTGGGAACAGATTTCCAAAATTATAATCATTTGGAGCTGATTTCCTGGGGTTTTTACCATCTTTTATTTCCAACAATAAAAATTAAAAAGCAAATAAAATGCAAAATAATTACTTCAAAATCATACAATGTGATTTTCTGGATTTTTGTTTTAGATTCCGTCTCTCACAGTTGAAGTGTACCTATGATAAAAATTACAGACCTCTACATGCTTTGTAAGTAGGAAAACCTGCAAAATCGGCAGTGTATCAAATACTTGTTCTCCCCACTGTATACACTACCAGTCAAAAAGTTTGGACACACCTATTCATTCATGTCACGACCTCCTCCGAAGCTGCCTCCTCTCCTTGTTCGGGCAGGCTTCGGCATTCGTCGTCACCGGCCTTCTAGCCACTGCCGCTCCTAATTTCATCGTTCCATTTGTCTTGTTTTGTTTATCACACACACCTGGTTCATATCCCCTCATCAGTACCTGTATAAGTGTTCCCTTTGCCCCCCTTGTCTTTGTTTATTGTAGAGGTTAGAGAAGCTCGGTGGAGCTCCTTGTATTTTGTGTCGCCTGGATAATTCCCCGTGTGCCTTGTTGTTTCCAGTGCGCCTGTTTTGCGCACCGGAGTGTTTTGACGCATTACTGCGTAACTCTGTGTTTCGGAAATAAATCCTGTTATTCTGTGATTTACCCTCCTGCGCCTGACTCCTTCGAAATCACTCATCACAGAATCACACACCCAGAAATGGAGTCAGCAGGAGAGGAGCACATGCCTGGAGTCGTGGAGCGGGTCCGGGGAGCATTCTACGATGCTAGTCAGCTTGGGAGAAGCAATGGATCTTTCGGGACCAGCTGAGCGACCGGATCCAGCCATCAACACCCCAGCACCCAGAGGGATCCATATATCCCGACTAAGGGACATATGTGAACGAGGTGTTTCGGGACATGCTTGGTCGCGGTGTAGTGGTCTACATTGATGACATTCTGGTGTATTCCGCTACGCGCGCCGAGCATGTGTCCCTGGTTCGCAAAGTGTTGGGCAGACTGTTGGAACATGACCTTTATGCCAAGGCAGAAAAGTGTCTGTTTTTCCAACAGTCCATCTCCTTCCTCGGATACCGCATTACCACCTCAGGTGTGGAGATGGAGGGAGATCGCATTTCAGCCGTGCGTAATTGGCCGACTCCAACCACGGTAAAGGAGGTGCAGCGCTTTATTGGCTTTGCCAACTACTATCGGAGGTTTATCCGGGGCTTTGGCAAGGTCGACGCTCCCATCACTTCTCTGTTGAAGGGTGGGCCGTCCCGGCTCCGCTGGTCTGCTGAGGCTGGCAGGGCCTTCAGTAACCTGAGTACTGGCCCATCCCGATCTATCACTACCGTTCATAGTGAAGGTGGATGCGTCCGAGGTAGGGATAGGCGCTGTCCTATCTCAACGCTCAGGCACGCCACCCAAGCTCCGCCCCTGTGCCTTCTTCTCCAAGAAGCTCAGCCCGACGGAGCAGAACTACGACGTTGGTGATCGGGAGTTGTTGGCTGTTGTCCAACCGTGTGGAGGCACTAGCTAAAGGGGGCAAAACACCCTTTCCTCGATTGGACGGACCACCGTAACCTGGAGTACATCCGGGCAGCGAGGAGGCTGAACCCTCGCCAGGCCAGGTGGGCCCTATTCTTCACCCGGTTTGATTTTACACTGTCTTACATCCCAGGTACGAAGAACGTGAAGGCAGACGCACTGTCGCGGCTGTACGACACAGAGGAGAGGCCCATAGACAACACCCCCATACTCCCGGCCTCCTGCATTGTGGCTACGGTAGTATGGGCGATGGACGCGGACATAGAGCCAGCGTTACGCACAGAGCCATCTCCACCTCAGTGCCCAGCTGGGCTGCAGTACTTGCCATCTCTTGTCCGTGATCGTCTGATCTATTGGGCACACACGTCCCCCTCCTCTGGTCACCCAGGTATCGTCCACACAGTGCGCTGCCTGACCGGAAAGTACTGGTGGCCTACCTTGGCTAAGGACATGAGGGTGTATGTCTCCTCCTGCTCGGTGTGCGCCCAAAATAAGGCACCTAGGCACCTCCCAGCGTGTAATTTACAACCCTTACCAGTTCCACAACGGCCATGGTCCCACCTGTGTTTTGACATTCTCACTGATCTTCCCCTCTCTCAGGGTAACACCACCATCCTGGTCGCTGTGGACCGCTTTCAAAAGCCTGCCGCCTCCTTCCTCTGCCCGGTCTCCCCACGGCCATGTAGAATGCGGAGGCCCTGTTTACTCACGTCTTCCGGCACTACGGGGTGCCAGAGGAAATAGTGTCTGACAGGGGTCCCCAGTTGACATCCAGGGGTTGGAAGGCATTCATGGAACGTCTGGGGGTCTCGGTCAGCCTGACCTCTGGTTTCCACCCCGAGTCTAATGGGCAGGTGGAACGGGTAAATCAGGATGTGGATAGGTTCCTTCGGTCCTACTGCCAGGACCGGCCGGGGGAGTGGTCGGTCCTGCCATGGGCAGAATATGCCCAGAACTCTCTCCACCACTCCTCCACTAACCTATCGCCATTTCAATGTGTTTTAGGTTATCAGCCGGTTCAGAGCCAGACCGAAGTTCCTGCGGTGGATGACTGGTTTCGGCGCGCGGAGGAGACGTGGAAAGCTGCTCACGTCCACCTCCAGCGCGCCATGCGTCGCCAGAAGGCCAACGCTGACCGCCACTGCAGTGAGGCCCCGGTCTTGGTACCGGGTGATCGGGTCTGGCTCTTGACCCGGAATCTTCCCCTCCGCCTGCCCTGCCGGAAGTGGTAGCCATGCTGGTTAAGTGTGCCTTGAATTCTAAATAAATCACAGACAGTGTCACCAGCAGAAGAACCCCCACACCATAACGCCTCCTCCTCCATGCTTTATGGTAGGAAATACACATGTGGCAATCATCCGTTCACCCACACCATGTCTCACAAAGACATGGCGGTTGGAACCAAAAATCTCAAATTTTGTCTCTAGACCAAAGGACAAATTTCCACCAGTCTAATGTCCATTGCTCGTGTTTCTTGGCAGGTCTCTTCTTATTATTGGTCTCCTTTAGTAGTGGCTTCTTTGCAGCAATTCGACCATGAAGGCCTAATTCACAGTCTCCTCTGAACAGTTGCTGTTGAGATGTGTCTGTTACTTGAACTCTGTGAAGCATTTATTTGGGCTGCAATTTCTGAGGCTGGTAACTCTAATGAACTTATCCTCTGCAGCAGAGGTAACTCTGGGTCTTCCATTCCTGTGGCGGTCCTCATGAGAGCCAGTTTCATCATAGCGCTTGATGGGTTTTGCGACTGCACTTGAAGAAACTTTCAAAGTTATTGAAATGTTCCGTATTGACTGACCTTCATGTCTTAAAGTAATGATGGACTGTCGTTTCTCTTTGCTTATTTGAGCTGTTCTTGCCATAATATGGACTTGGTCTTTTACCAAATAGGGCTATCTTCTGTATACCCCCCTACCTTGTCACAACACAACTGATTGGCTCAAACGCATTAAGAAGGAAAGAAATTCCACAAATTAGCTTTTAAGAAAGCATACCTGTTAATTGAAATGCATTCCAGGTGACTACCTCATGAAGCTGGTTGAGAGAATGCCAAGAGTGTGCTGTCATTAAGGCAAAGGGTGGCTATTTGATGAATCTCAAATCTCAAATATATTTTTATTTGTTTAACACTTTTTTGATTACTACATGATTCCAGATGTGTTATTTTTATAGTTTTGATGTCTTCACTATTATTCTACAATGTAGAAAATAGTAAAAATAAAGAAAAACCCTTGAATGAGTAGGTGTGTCCAAACTTTTGACTGGTACTGCATATATTTATTTATTTTTACTCAGAAAACTTTGGGGGCCAAATATAACCACCAGCAGAAGGCCAGTTGGGGAATCCTGCTGTATAGTTTACATTTACATTTACATTTACGTCATTTAGCAGACGCTCTTATCCAGAGCGACTTACAGGAGCAATTAGGGTTAAGTGCCTTGCTCAAGGGCACATCGACAGATTTTTCACCTAGTCGGCTCAGGGATTAGAACCTGCGACCTTTCGGTTACTGGCACAACGCTCTTAACCACTAAGCTACCTGCCGCCCCACTTAACCACTAAGTTTACTACCTTTGACCAGAGACACAGTTGAAGTCGGAAGTTTACATACACTTAGGTTGGAGTCATTAAAACTCGTTTTTCAACCACTCCACAAATGTCTTGTTAACAAACTATAGTTTTGGCAAGTCGGTTAGGACATCTACTTTGTGCATGACACAAGTAATTTTTCCAACAATTGTTTACAGACAGATTATTTAACTTATAATTCACTGTATCACAATTCCAGTGGGTGAGAAGTTTACATACACTAACTTGACTGTGCCTTTAAACAGCTTGGAAAATTCCAGAAAATTATGTCATGGCTTTAGAAGCTCCTGATAGGCTAATTTACATAATTTGAGTCAATGGGAGGTGTACCTGTGGATGTATTTCAAGGCCTACCTTCAAACTCAGTACCTCTTTGCTTGACATCATGGGAAAATCAAAAGAAATCAGCCAAGACCTCCACAAGTCTGGTTCATCATTGGGAGCAATTTCCAAACACCTGAAGGTACCACGTTCATCTGTACAACAAACAATAGTACACAAGTATAAACACCATGGGACCACGCAGCAGTCATACCGCTCAGGAAGGAGACGCATTCTGTCTCCAAGAGATTAACGTACTTTGGTGCGAAAAAGTGCAAATCATTCCCAGAACAACAGCAAAGGACCTTGTGAAGATGCTGGAGGAAACAGGTACAAAAGTATCTATATCCACAGTAAAACAAGTCCTATATCGACATAACTTGAAAGGTTGCTCAGCAAGGAAGAAGCCACTGCTCCAAAACCGCCATTACATAGCCAGACTACGGTTTGCAACTGCACATGGGGACAAAGATCGTATTTTTAGGAGAAATGTCCTCTGGTCTGATTAAACAAAAATAGAACTGTTTGGCCATAATGACCATCATTATGTTTGGAGGAAAAGGGGGTGGCTTGCAAGCCGAAGAACACCATCCCAACCGTGAAGCACGGGGGTGGCAGTCTCATGCTGTGGGGGTGCTTTGCTGCAGGAGGGACTGGTCCACTTCACAAAATAGATAGCATCATGAGGAAGGAAAATTATGTGGATATATTGAAGCAACATCTCAAGACATCAGTCAGGAAGTTAAAGCTTGGTCGCAAATGGATCTTCCAAATGGACAATGACACCAAGTATACTTCAAAGTCAAGGTATTGGAGTGGCCATCACAAAGCTCTGACCCCAATTCTATAGAAAATGTGTGAGCAGAACTGAAAAAGCGTGTGCGAGCAAGGAGGCTTACAAACCTGACTCAGTTACACCAGCTCTGTCAGGAGGAATGGGCCAAAATTCACCCAACTTATTGTGGGAAGCTTGTGGAAGGCTACCCGAAACGTTTGACCCAAGTTAAACAATTTAAAGGCAATGCTACCAAATACTAATTGAGTGTATGTAAACTTCTGACCCACTGGGAATATGATGAAATAAATCATTCTCTCTACAACTATTCTGACATTTCACATTCTTAAAATAAAGTGGTGAATCCTAACTGATCTAAGACAGGGAATTTTTACTAGGATTAAATGTCAGGAATTGAGTTTAAATGTATTTGGCTAAGGTGTATGTAAACTTCCGACATCAACTGTATGTTATACCGCCCAAGCATACCGGCTATTAAAAAGGGACAGGCGGCTATTTGAGACTCGCCGTTTAACTGAATTTTTACGGTATTTACACAAATTCAGCTATTGCACTCTTCTCATATTACTCTGTAAGTTACTGACCTATTCAAAGCTTACTCCAGCATCTCACCATAGTAGCAGTCCTGTGTAGCTCAATTGGTAGAGCATGCCGTTTGCAACCCCAGGGTTGTGGGTTCGATTCCCACGATGGGTCCAGTATGAAAAAAATAAATGTATGCACTCACTAACTGTAAGTCATTTCAGACACAGCCTTTGTTGTAATATATTGAGAAGTTTTAAATGCCGTCACAATAAATGTTCGTCCTGATTGTGTTGTGGTTAGGTCCTCCAGAGGGATCCTGAGTGTTCGAGGCTTGAGGCCTGTAGTGTCCTGGAGTCAGTTAATGCTGCTGCCGCAGGGAAACCCCTGTGCTGCCCCAACCACGGGGGCAAGGTAGGGTTCTATTACCACTATCACCCCTCTACTAACCCCTACTACCACTAATACCCCTCTACTACCCCCTACTACCACTAATACCCCTCTACTACCCCCTACTACCACTAATACCCCTCTACTACCCCCTACTACCACTAATACCCCTCTACTGCCCCAACCACGAGGGCAAGGTAGGGTTCTATTACCACTATCACCCCTCTATTACCCCTCTACTACCCCTTACTACCACTAATACCCCTCTACTGCCCCAACCACGGGGGCAAGGTAGGGTTCTATTACCACTATCACCCCTCTACTACCCCTCTACTGCCCCAACCACGAGGGCAAGGTAGGGTTCTATTACCACTATCACCCCTCTACTAACCCCTACTACCACTAATACCCCTCTACTACCCCCTACTACCACTAATACCCCTCTACTACCCCCTACTACCACTAATACCCCTCTACTACCCCCTACTACCACTAATACCCCTCTACTACCCCCTACTACCACTAATACCCCTCTACTGCCCCAACCACGAGGGCAAGGTAGGGTTCTAGTACCACTATCACCCCTCTACTACCCCTCTACTACCCCTTACTACCACTAATACCCCTCTACTACCCCCTACTACCACTAATACCCCTCTACTACCCCCTACTACCACTAATACACCTCTACTAACCCCTACTACCACTAATACCCCTCTACTGCCCCTTAATACCACTAATACACCTCTACTACCCCTACTACCACTAATACCCCTCTACTACCCCCTACTACCACTAATACCCCTCTACTACCCCTACTACCACTAATACCCCTCTACTACCCCTCTACTACCCCTTACTATCACTAATACCCCTCTACTGCCCCTTAATACCACTAATACCCCTCTACTACCCCTACTACCACTAATACCCCTCTACTACCCCCTACTACCACTAACACCCCTCTACTGCCCCTTACTACCACTAATACCCCTCTACTACCCCCTACTACCACTAATACCCCTCTACTACCCCTTACTACCACTAATACCCCTCTACTACCCCCTACTACCACTAATAACCCTCTACTACCCCCTACTACCACTAATACCCCTCTACTACCCCTTACTACCACTAATACCCCTCTACTACCCCTACTACCACTAATACCCCTCTACTACCCCTTATTACCACTAATACCCCTCTACTACCCCTTACTACCACTAATACCCCTCTACTACCCCCTACTACCACTAACACCCCTCTACTGCCCCTTACTACCACTAATGCCCCTCTACTACCCCCTACTACCACTAATACCCCTCTACTACCCCTTATTATCACTAATACCCCTCTACTACCCCTTACTACCACTATCACCCCTCTACTACCCCTTATTACCACTAATAACCATCTACTACCCCTTACTACCACTATCACCCCTCAACTACCCCTTATTACCACTAATACCCCTCTACTACCCCCTACTACCACTAATACCCCTCTACTACCCCTTCCACTAATACCCCTCTACTACCCCCTACTACCACTAATACCCCTCTACTACCCCTTACTACCACTAATACCCCTCTACTACCCCCTACTACCACTAATACCCCTCTACTACCCCCTACTATCACTAATACCCCTCTACTACCCCCTACTACCACTAATACCCCTCTACTACCCCCTACTACCACTAATACCCCTCTACTACCCCTTACTACCACTAATACCCTTCTACTACCCCCTACTACCACTAATACCCCTCTACTGCCCCTTACTACCACTAATACTCCTCTACTACCCCTTACTTTTACTAATACCCCTCTACTACACCCTACTACCACTAATATCCCTCTACTACCCCCTACTACCACTAATACCCCTCTACTGCCCCTTACTACCACTAATACCCCTCTACTACCCCTTACTACCACTAATACCCTTCTACTACCCCCTACTATCACTAATACCCCTCTACTGCCCTCTACTACCACTAATACCCCTCTACTGCCCCTTACTACCACTAATACTCCTCTACTACCCCTTACTTTTACTAATACCCCTCTACTACACCCTACTACCACTGCCACCCCTCTACTACCCCCTACTACCACTAATACCCCTCTACTACCCCCTACTACCACTAATACCCCTCTACTACACCCTACTACCACTAATACCCCTCTACTACCCCCTACTACCACTTTTACCCATCTACTACCCCTTACTACCAGTAATACCCCTCTACTACCCCCTACTACCACTAATAACCCTCTACTACCCCTTACTACCACTAATACCCCTCTACTACCCCTTACTACCACTAATACCCCTCTACTACCCCTTACTACCAGTAATACCCCTCTACTACCCCCTACTACCACTAATACCCCTCTACTACCCCTTCCACTAATACCCCTCTATTACCCCTTACTACCACTAATAACCCTCTACTACCCCTTACTACCACGAATACCCCTCTACTACCCCCTACTACCACTAATAACCCTCTACTACCCCTTACTACCACTAATACCCATCTACTACCCCCTTCTACTACCCCCTACTACCACTAATACCCCTCTACTACACCCTACTACCACTAATACCCCTCTACTACCCCCTACTACCACTTTTACCCATCTACTGCCCCCTACTACCACTAATACCCCTCTACTGCCCCCTACTACCACTAATACCCCTCTACTACCCCTTACTACCACTATCACCCCTCTACTACCCCTTACTACCACTAATACCCCTCTACTACCCACTACTACCACTAATACCCCTCTACTACCCCCTTCTACCACTAATACCCCTCTACTACCCCCTACTACCACTAATACCCCTCTACTACCCCTTCCACTAATACCCCTCTACAACCCCCTACTACCACTAATACCCCTCTACTATCCCTTACTACCACTAATACCCCTCTACTACCCCTTACTACCACTAATACCCCTCTACTACCCCCTACTACCACTAATACCCCTCTACTACCCCCTTCTACCTCTAATACCCCCTCTACTACCCCCTACTACCACTAATACCCCTCTACTACCCCCTACTACCACTAATACCCCCTCAACTACCCTCCACTAATACCCCTCTACTACCCCCTACACCACTAAACCCCTCTACTACCCTCTTCTACCACTAATACCCCTCTACTACCCCCTACAACCACTAATACCCCTCTACTACCCCTTACTACCACTAATACTCCTCAACAACCCCCCTACTACCACTAATACCCCTCTACTACCCCCTTCCACTAATACCCCTCTACTACCCCTTACTACCACTAAAACCCCTCTACTACCCCTACTACCACTAATACCCCTCTACTACCCCTTACTACCACTAATACCCCTCTACTACCCCTTACTACCACTAAAACCCCTCTACTACCCCTACTACCACTAATACCCCTCTACTACCCCTTACTACCACTAATACCCCTCTACTACCCCTTACTACCACATCACCCCTCTACTACCCCATTCCACTAATACCCCTCTACTACCCCTTACTACCACTAATACCCCTCTACTACCCCTTACTACCAGTAATACCCCTCTACAACCCCTACTACCACTAATAACCCCCTCTACTACCTCCTACTACCACTAATACCCCTCTACTACCCCTTACTACCACTAATACCCCTCTACTACCCCCTACTACCACTAATACCCCTCTACTACCCCCTACTACCACTAATACCCCTCTACTACCCCTACTACCACTAATACCCTCTACTACCCCTTACTACCACTAATACCCCTCTACTACCCCTTACTACCACTAATACCCCTCTACTACCCCTTACTACCACTAATACCCCTCTACTACCCCCTACTACCACTAATACCCCTCTACTACCCCCTTCTACCTCTAATACCCCTCTACTACCCCCTACTACCACTAATACCCCTCTACTACCCCCTTCTACCTCTAATACCCCTCTACTACCCCTTACTACCACTACTACCCCTCTACTACCCCCTTCTACCTCTAATACCCCTCTACTACCCCCTACTACCACTAATACCCCTCTACTACCCCCTACTACCACTAATACCCCTCTACTACCCCTTCCACTAATACCCCTCTACTACCCCTTACTATCACTAATACCCCTCTACTACCCCCTACTACCACTAATACCCCTCTACTACCCCTTACTACCACTAATACCCCCCTACTACCCCTTACTACCACTAATACCCCTCTACTACCCCCTACTTCCACTAATACCCCTCTACTACCCCCTTCTACCTCTAATACCCCTCTACTACCCCCTACTACCACTAATACCCCTCTACTACCCCCTACTACCACTAATACCCCTCTACTACCCCTTCCACTAATACCCCTCTACTACCCCCTACTACCACTAATACCCCTCTACTACCCCCTTCTACCACTAATACCCTCTACTACCCCCTACTACCACTAATACCCCTATACTACCCCCTACTACCACTAATAACCCTCTACTACCCCTTCCACTAATACCCCTCTACTACCCCTTACTACCACTAATACCCCTCTACTACCCCCTACTACCACTAATACCCCTCTACTACCCCTTACTACCACTAATACCCCTCTACTACCCCTTACTACCACTAATACCCCTCTACTACCCCTTACTACCACTAATACCCCTCTACTACCCCTTACTACCACTAATACCCCTCTACTACCCCTTACTACCAGTAATACCCCTCTACTACCCCTTACTACCACTAATACCCCTCTACTACCCCTTACTACCACTAATACCCCTCTACTTCCCCTTACTACCACTAATACCCCTCTACTACCCCTTACTACCACTAATACCCCTCTACTACCCCTTACTACCACTAATACCCCTCTACTACCCCTTACTACCACTATCACCCCTCTACTACCCCTTCCACTAATACCCCTCTACTACCCCTTACTACCACTAATACCCCTCTACTACCCCTTACTACCAGTAATACCCCTCTACTACCCCCTACTACCACTAATAACCCTCTACTACCCCCTACTACCACTAATACCCCTCTACTACCCCTTACTACCACTAATACCCCTCTACTACCCCCTACTACCACTAATACCCCTCTACTACCCCCTACTACCACTAATACCCCTCTACTACCCCTTACTACCACTAATACCCCTCTACTACCCCTTACTACCACTAATACCCCTCTACTGCCCCTTACTACCACTAATACCCCTCTACTATCCCCTTCTACCACTAATACCCCTCTACTACCCCCTACTATCATTAATACCCCTCTACTACCCCCTACTACCACTAATACCTCTCTACTACCCCCTACTACCATTAATACCCATCTACTACCCCCCTACTACCACTAATACCCCTCTACTACCCCCTACTACCACTAATACCCCTCTACTACTGCTTCCTACCACTAATACCCCTCTACTATCCCCTACTACCACTAATACCCCTCTACTACCCATTCCACTAATACCACTCTACTACCCCCTACTACCACTAATACCCCTCTACTACCCCCTACTACCACTAATACCCCTCTACTACCCCCTACTACCACTAATACCCCTCTACTTCCCTTACTACCACTAATACCCCTCTACTACCCCCTACTACCACTAATACTCTTCTACTACCCCCTACTACCACTAATACCCCTCTACTACACCCTACTACCACTAATACCCCTCTACTGCCCCCTACTAATACCATTGTTATTGATGAATGATAGCAAACCTCCTGACGTTGACAACAGACGGAAAGCTACTGAGGATGGTAGCTGACTCTATAGCCACTCCTATCTGTCATATCTTTAATCTGAGCCTAGAGGAAAGTCTTTGTCCTCAGGCCTGGAGGGAAGCTAAAGTCATTCCGCTACCCAAGAGTAGTAAACCGGCTTTTACTGGTTCTAACAGCAGACCTATCAGCTTGCTGCCAGCTCTTACCAAACTGTTGGGGGAAAAAAAAGGTTTTACCAAATACAATGCTATTTCTCTGTAAACCAATTAACAACAGACATTCTACATTATTATAGAGAAGGGCACTCAACATGCACTGCACTGATACAAATGACTGAAATTGATAATAAGAAGATTGTGGGAGCTATACTGTTAGATGTCAGTGCAGCCTTGATATTATTGACCATAACCTGTTGCTGAGAAAACTTACTGTATGTGATATGGCTTTTCAACCTCTGCCATATTGTGGATTCAGAGGTATCTATCTAATATAACTCAGAGGGTTTTCTTTAATGGAAGCTTCTTTAATGTCAAACATGTAAAGTGTGGTGTACCGCAGGGCAGCTCTCCAGGCCCTCTACTCTTTTCTATTTTTACCAATGACCTGCCACTGGCATTAAACAAAGCATGTGTGTCCATGTATGCTGATGATTCAACCATTTACCCATCAGCAACCACAGCTAATGAAGTCACTGAAACCCTTAAAAAAGAGTTGCAGTCTGTTTTGGAATGGGTGGCCATTAAAAAACAGGTCCTGAACATCTCTAAAACTAAGAGCGTTGTATTTGGTACAAATCATTCCCTAAGTTCTAGACCTCAGCTGAATCTAGTAAGGAATGGTGTGGCTGTTGAACAAGTTGAGGATACTAAATTACTTGTTGTTACCTTAGATTGTAAACTGTCATGGTCAAAACATATTGATCCAATGGTTGTAAAGATGGGGAGAGTTGTGTCCGTAATAAAGAGATGCTCTGCTTTTTTGACACCACACTCCAAAAAGCAGGTCCTGCAGGCTCCAGTTTTGTCTAATCTTGATTATTGTTCAGTCATGTGGTTGAGTGGTGCAAGGAAATACCTAGTTAAGCTGCAGCTGGCCCAAAACACAGCAGCACGTCTTGCTCTTCATTGTAATCAGAGGGCTAATATAAATACTATGCATGCCAGTCTCTCGGCTAAGAGTTGAGGAGAGACTGACTTTTATAAGAAACATGAATGTGTTGAAAATTCCAAATTGTTTGCATTGTCAACTTACACACAGCTCTGACACATACACTTACCCCAGCAGATATGCCACCAGGGGTCTTTTCACAGTCTCAAAATCCAGAACTAATTCAAAAAAGCGTACAGTATTTTATAGAGCCATTATTGCATGAAACTCCCTTCCATCTCATATTACTCAAGTGAACAGAAAACCTGGTTTCAAAAAACAGATAAAGCAACACCTCACGGTGCAATGCCTCTCCCCTATTTGAACTAGATCGTTTGTGTGTATGTATTGATATGTAGGCTACATGAGCGTTTTTTACATTGATGTCGTTCTGTCCTTGAACTGTTCTTGTCTATTAATGTTCTTTATTATGTCATGTTTCATGTTTTGTGTGGACCCCAGGAAGAGTAGCTGCTGCTTTCGCAACAGCTA
This sequence comes from Coregonus lavaretus, assembly GCF_964263955.1. Classification (NCBI taxonomy): domain Eukaryota; kingdom Metazoa; phylum Chordata; class Actinopteri; order Salmoniformes; family Salmonidae; genus Coregonus; species Coregonus lavaretus. The sequence continues at coordinate 14,920 of NW_028156415.1, forward strand.
ATGGGGCTCCTAATAAAATACAAAATACCAAATACTACCACTAATACCCCTCTACTACCCCTTACTTCCACTAATACCCCTCTACTACCCCCTACTACCACTACTACCCCTCTACTACCCCTTACTTCCACTAATACCCCTCTACTACCCCTTACTACCACTAATACCCCTCTACTACCCCCTACTACCAATAATACCCCTCTACTACCCCTACTACCACTAATACCCCTCTACTACCCCCTACTACCACTACTACCCCTCTACTACCCCTTACTTCCACTAATACCCCTCTACTACCCCTTACTACCACTAATACCCCTCTACTACCCCCTACTACCAATAATACCCCTCTACTACCCCTACTACCACTAATACCCCTCTACTACCCCTTACTACCACTAATACCCCTCTACTACCCCCTACTACCACTAATACCCCTCTACTACCCCTTAATACCACTAATACCCCTCTACTACCCCCTACTACCACTAATACCACTCTACTACCCCCTACTACCACTAATACCCCTTTACTACCCCCTACTATCACTAATACCCCTCTACTACCACTAATACCCCTCTACTACCCCCTACTACCACTAATACCCCTCTACTACCCCATACTACCACTAATACCACTCTACTACCCCTACTACCACTAATACCCCTTTACTACCCCTTACTACCACTAATACCCCTCTACTACCCCTTACTATCAATAATACCCCTCTACTACACCCTACTACCACTAATACCCCTCTACTACCCCTACTACCACTAATACCCCTCTACTACCCCTTACTACCACTAATACCCCTCTACTACCCCTTAATACCACTAATACCCCTCTACTACCCCCTACTACCAATAATACCCCTCTACTGCCCCCTACACTCACTAATACCCCTCTACTACCCCCTACTACCACTAATACCCCTCTACTACCCCTTCCACTAATACCCCTCTACTACCCCTTACTACCACTAATACCCCTCTCCTACCCCTACACTCACTAATACCCCTCTACTACCCCCTACTACCACTAATACCCCTCTACTACCCCCTACTACCGCTAATACCCCTCTACTACCCCTTCCACTAATACCCCTCTACTACCCCTACACTCACTAATACCCCTCTACTACCCCCTACTACCACTAATACCCCTCTACTACCCCTACAATCACTAATACCCCTCTACTACCCCCTACTACCACTAATACCCCTCTACTACCCCTTACTACCACTAACACCCCTCTACTACCCCTACACTCACTAATACCCCTCTACTAACCCCTACACTCACTAATACCCCTCTACTACCCCCTACTACCACTAATACCCCTCTACTACCCCTTACTACCACTAATACCCCTCTACTGCCCCCTACTTTCACTAATACCCCTCTACTACCCCTTCCACTAATACCCCTCTACTACCCCTACACTCACTAATACCCCTCTACTACCCCCTACTACGACTAATACCCCTCTACTACCCCTACAATCACTAATACCCCTCTACTACCCCCTACTACCACTAATACCCCTCTACTACCCCTTACTACCACTAATACCCCTCTACTACCCCTACACTCACTAATACCCCTCTACTAACCCCTACACTCACTAATACCCCTCTACTACCCCCTACTACCACTAATACCCCTCTACTACCCCTTACTACCACTAATACCCCTCTACTAACCCCTACACTCACTAATACCCCTCTACTACCCCCTACTACCACTAATACCCCTCTACTACCCCTACAATCACTAATACCCCTCTACTGCCCCTTACTACCACTAATACCCCTCTACTACCACTAATACCCCTCTACTACCCCCTACTACCACTAATACCCCTCTACTATGCCTTACTACCACTAATATCCCTCTACTACCCCTTACTACCACTAATACCCCTCTACTACCCCTTACTATCACTAATACCCCTCTACTACCCCTTACTACCACTAATACCCCTCTACTGCCCTTACTACCACTAATACCCCTCTACTACCCCTTACTACCACTAATACCCCTCTACTACCCCCTACTACCACTAATACCCCTCTACTACCCCTTACTACCACTAATACCCCTCTACTACCCCTTACTATCACTAATACCCCTCTACTACCCCTTACTACCACTAATACCCCTCTACTGCCCTTACTACCACTAATACCCCTCTACTACCCCATCTACCCCTCTAAAACACCCTCTACATCCCCTTATTGCCCCTCTGCTTCCCCAACCATCATGGCAAGGTGCGCTTCTATTACCCCCTCTACCGCCCCATCTACCCCTCAACCACCCCTTTACCGCCTCTCTGTTGCTCCAACCACAAGGGAAGGGTAGGGTTCTACAACCCCTAATACCCCCATACAGCCCTCTACTGCCCCATCTACTCATTTCCTATCCCTCTTCTACCTCTCTGCTGCCCAAACCATGAGGACAAGGTACGTTATATTACCCCCCTACCACCCCATCTACCCCTGACCCTACTGCCCCACTGGTGAGCCATGGTGGATGCATATTTGGGTCACAGGGCAAGATAACTGACTCAAAACACTGATTTTGTTTACTTGTTGAATCATGTAGTAACACTTTACTGAAGACATTCAGGTGTAATGCATTATGATGCAGGTATAATGCATTATGATGCAGTTATAATGCATTATGATGCAGTTATAATGCATTATGATGCAGGTATAATGCATTATGATGCAGGTATAATGCATTATGATGCAGGTATAATGCATTATGATGCAGTTATAATGCATTATGATGCAGGTATAATGCATTATGATGCAGGTATAATGCATTATGATGCAGGTATAATGCATTATGATGCAGTTATAATGCATTATGATGCAGTTATAATGCATTATGATGCAGGTATAATGCATTATGATGCAGGTATAATGCATTATGATGCAGGTATAATGCATTATGATGCAGTTATAATGCATTATGATGCAGTTATAATGCATTATGATGCAGGTATAATGCATTTTAAGGCTCATTATGATGAGCATGTCTGACCCCAGTATAATGTCTCAAAGGTCCCACACAGTCAGAATCATGTTTTTCCATGATTTTGACTGTGTGGGACCTTTAAGACGTTATACTGGGAAATCTGATGATATTTCGATGAAACCAGATCACAGTAGTGTGAACCAAAGTATGATAAAATGGCTGTTGCTTCTACACTGATCAAGTTTGATCATAAAGTTACTGGTCCCCTCCCCCAGGTCAAACACTTGGATTAAGGAGGCGGGATTATCAAGGGCATTTTGTGACATCACAAAGGGCCTCTTATTTTAACACACCAATGGTAACGTCTTAGTCTCTTGCCTCATTTAAAGGTGCAATATGCAGAAATCTCTCCGCCATTTCCTGGTTACTAAAATTCTTATAGTTCGCCTAATTTCAGTTTATGTTACAAAACAAGTTAATGTATAGTGTAGAGAATCATTGTACCATCTAAACTGCTGTGAAATATATTTTCCATAACCAAAAATATTGTATTTTCAGCTGTTTGAAGCCGGTGTACAAAACCGAATGTAAAAGACGCAAAAACAAAACAAAACATTACATATTTCTTGATTTATCTTAGATGAATTTGGACTATTTTCAGGAAGTGTATACTGGCTATGTTGTTGCTACAGCGTCTCAAGAGGGGAAAAATTGTAATATTGCCTTTTTTTCTCCGTTTTTTTAAAGGGGGTACGCGAGGCACAGACGTTCGCTTCGCCTGCTAATCGAACCTAGTATGCAGGCGCCTTTAGGCAAAGATACTTATAGGTCTCCTCTTTCATCTGTGTCTGGGGTTACCTAGTTACTGGCTAGCCCAGGTCTTCAGCCAGTACGGATCATAAACAGGGGAAGGGTTGTTGTCAAAGGTTTGAACTAGCTAGCTTGCTTGAATAAAACGTTGCTTTATGCTCCTGGTAGTTTGACATGAGAGAAAAAGTAATTTTCTCAAATTCTGAGCATTTCTCAGTGGAACAAAACTATTTTGGGTGATGTTTTGGTAGTTCAAAAAGGCTTTTTTACATGGGAATCAGAATGACTGTTCAGGACCTCTAAAGCTCTTGGGACCCAATGGTGCAACGTGGTGTTTGTCTCCCCCTGCAGGTTATGGAGTTCTACTGCGAGTCGTGTGAGACCGCCATGTGTCTGGAGTGTACCGAGGGAGAGCACAGGGAGCATGTGACCGTCCCTCTGAGGGATGTCCTGGAGCAACACAAAACACAGCTAAAGACACAGCTAGATGCCATATGCAATAGGTACGCTCACTCTAACCCTCTAGATGCCATATGCAATAGGTACGCTCACTCTAACCCTCTAGATGCCATATGCAATAGGTACGCTCACTCTAACCCTCTAGATGCCATATGCAATAGGTACGCTCACTCTAACCCTCTAGATGCCATATGCAATAGGTACGCTCACTCTAACCCTCTAGATGCCGTATGCAATAGGTACGCTCACTCTAACCCTCTAGATGCCATATGCAATAGGTACGCTCACTCTAACCCTGCGCCTTATCTTGACCCTAACGCTAATCCTGATTTATAAGGGAAATCCAGGATTACAATACTGAGACTTTAAACATGTTTAATGAGATTGGAAAAACACATTGGGAGGGATCTTAGACCATTCCTCCATACAGAATCTTTCCAGATCCTTGATATCCTTCGTCTGCGGTTACGGACTGCCCTCTTCAATTCAAACCACAGGTTTTCAATGGGGTTCAAGTCCGGAGACTGCAAAATGTTGATTTTGTGGTCAGTTAACCATTATTTTGTGGATTTTGATTTGTGCTTGGGGTTATTGTCTTGCTGGAAGATTCACTTGTGGCCAAGTTTCAGCCTCCTGGCAGAGGCAAACCAGGTTTATGTCATTGGTACTACTGGTTCGAATTCACGATGCCGTTGACCTTAACTCCATTGGAACCAGTCTTCCCACAGCAAAGCTGACATTCAACACTGTTATTAATCTGCTTGCCCTGCCCTCGTATTTAGGCTCACATTGAAGTGTTTTACCATTTTCTTTTTAGGACAACCAGGGCTAAAAGTGGAACACACAACAATTTGACATAAACAGCTGCATCCATGAGCTGTATTGTTTCGAGAGCTTGGGACTGTAAGGTTCTATCTGTGTTTTTGTCAAAATGTAGTTATTGACACATCCTTGTTCTGTTCAATGTTCTCTACCTATATAGTCAATATATAGTACTCTAAATAACTACCTATATAGTACATATATAGTACTCTAAATAACTACCTATATAGTAAATATATAGTACTCTAAATAACTACCTATATAGTAAATATATAGTACTCTAAATAACTACCTATATAGTAAATATATAGTACTCTAAATAACTACCTATATAGTAAATATATAGTACTCTAAATAACTACCTATATAGTAAATATATAGTACTCTAAATAACTACCTATATAGTAAATATATAGTACTCTAAATACCTACCTATATAGTAAATATATAGTACTCTAAATAACTACCTATATAGTAAATATATAGTACTCTAAATAACTACCTATATAGTCAATATATAGTACTCTGAATAACTACCTATATAGTCAATATATAGTACTCTAAATAACTACCTATATAGTAAATATATAGTACTCTAAATAACTACCTATATAGTCAATATATAGTACTCTAAATACCTACCTATATAGTAAATATATAGTACTCTAAATAACTACCTATATAGTAAATATATAGTACTCTAAATAACTACCTATATAGTAAATATATAGTACTCTAAATAACTACCTATATAGTAAATATATAGTACTCCAAATAACTACCTATATAGTAAATATATAGTACTCTAAATAACTACCTATATAGTAAATATATAGTACTCTAAATAACTACCTATATAGTAAATATATAGTACTCCAAATACCCCAATTCATGTTGTAAAGGTGAAAAGAACACAATATATAAATTTCTGACACCATTCAAACCAATTATGGTACAGAACTTTAAAACCAATTATCTCAGAATCATTATTTTACCGTGGGACTCAATAATTAACAAGGGCCCCAGGACCAGTGGAAGCAAAATAGCCCCATAACATTAAAGATCCACCACCATATTTTACAGCAGGTATAAGGTTATTTTCTGCATACTCCAAACACTCTACTGGTGGCCAAAGAGCTCAATCTTCATGTCGTCTGACCATAGCAACGGCTCCAATCCAAGTGCCAATTTCGTTTTTTCAAACTCCAGCTAGTGTATGGTTAGATGTCATGCCACATAGTCACATGACCATTGCAGGCCAACACCATGCACCGAACGTAGGCAGGCCTAAGTGCTACAATGAGCTGCCCATTTTGTGACTAAAAACATTCACGTACTGCGTTGCGTTCCGTTTTGTATTCTGATTCGTAAAGTCTGCCGAGCGTCTTACCCTAACCTTAACTCTGACCCTAACCTTAACTCTGACCCTAACCCTGACCTTGACCCTAACCTTAAGTCTGACCTTAACTCTGACCCTAACCCTGACCCTAACCTTAATTCTGACCCTAACCTTAACTCTGACCCTGACCTTAACTCTGACCCTAACCGTAACACTGACCCTAACCTTAACTCTGACCCTAACCTTAACTCTGACCCTAACCTTAACACTGACCCTAAACTTAACACTGACCCTAACCTTAACTCTGACCCTAACCCTGACCTTGACCCTAACCTTAACACTGACCCTAACCTTAACACTGACCCTAACCTTAACACTGACCCTGACGCTAACCCAGACCCGAGTCCTGACTCTAACCAAGACCCTAACCATGAAGACCGAGCTAGATGCCATACGCAACCGGTATACGCTCAGATGTACCTATATACTCAGATGTCTGAAAACTTTAATAACTTTAAACCCTTGCTTCCTCGTCATCATTTCCTCCCTAACAAAGCTGGAGGAGGTCACAGGAAGGGACATTGGATTCTCTCCTGCAATGCACTGCAATCTCGCTCCTCTCTCCCTCCTTTCTCTCCTCCCCTCTCCTCTCCTCCTCTCCTCTCCTCTCCTCTCCTCTCCTCTCCTCTCCTCTCCTCTCCTCTCCTCTCCTCTCCTCTCCTCTCCTCTCCTCTCCTCTCCTCTCCTCTCCTCTCCTCTCCCCTCCTCCTCTCTCCCTCCTCTTCCCTCCCTCCCCCCCCCTCTCCCTCCCCTCTCCCTCATTTCTCCTCTCCCCTCCACTCTCCCTCCTTTCTCTTCTCTCTTCTCTCCTCCTCACTCCTCTCTCATCCTCTCTTCTCTTCTCTCCTCCTCCCTTTAGACTGCCCCAGCTAACAGCAGCTATAGAGCTGGTAGGAGAGATCTCCAAGCAGCTGACAGACAGGAAGAACGAGGCGGTGACAGAGATAAGCAGTACCTTTGAGGAGCTGGAGAGGGCGCTACAGCTCAGGAAGACAGCCCTCATCAATGACCTGGAGAACATATACTGCGCCAAGCAGAAGGTTAGACACACCCCCTCTAGGCTACAGACACACCCACTATGGGTCAGACACACCCCCTTTAGGCTAGACACATGCCTCAAAGCTAGACACACCCACTCTGAGCCAGACACACCCTCTCTGGGTCAGACACACCCACTCTGAGCCAGACATTTTCATTTACATTTGAGTCATTTAGTCCTCTTGAGTCCATTTCCCCATCAAAATCCTTCAGTTTAAGCCAGAGATCTGCTTTTTTTTGCGTGGGCTCGGTCTCAATCTACCGCATCCACCAATGGCATCTGTGGTGGAAGGTGGCCGAGCTACAGTGGTGTTTGTCAGACCATGAGACATCCCAAAAATCAGTCTTCTCCCGGAAAAAAACGTCTGTAGCGTCCGAATGGTTTGGACTACAATGTGACCACTCTATGGTAAGATGAGGTTCTCACGAACACGAACTTATTGGTTGTTTTGCTCTAGGACGCCCACAAGCCTCACAGGACTCAGTACCAGTATAAAAAATGAATGGAAGTATATATGGAATTAGTTTAGTGCCTAAAAAAGGGGTTAAATATTTGTAAAAAAATATATACAAAAATCCTGCTCTTCCTTATATCTCTCAGACACTTCAAAACAAACTTCCTTTAGATAATTGGTTTGGAGTTGACTATCTGTGTTTACATTTATTAATCTGTTATTCAATGCATTTCTATTGGTTTATAGCAGTAAGGCCAAATTCAATGTTTCATAAAAATTAAATAAAATGGGTCCTACAATTCTAAATCAAAAAGTTTAACGATACTTGGTATGAACATCTTAAAACAATTCCATATGTTACCTCTCCAACCTCTCCTCCCTGTCTCCAACTCTCCAACCTCTCCTCCCTGTCTCCAACTCTCCAACCTCTCCAACCTCTCCTCCCTGTCTCTACCTCTCCAACCTCTCCTCCCTGTCTCTACCTCTCCAACCTCTCCTCCCTGTCTCCAACTCTCCAACCTCTCCAACCTCTCCTCCCTGTCTCTACCTCTCCAACCTCTCCTCCCTGTCTCTACCTCTCCAACCTCTCCTCCCTGTCTCTACCTCTCCAACCTCTCCTCCCTGTCTCTACCTCTCCAACCTCTCCTCCCTGTCTCTAACTCTCCAACCTCTCCTCCCTGTCTCCAACTCTCCAACCTCTCCTCCCTGTTTCTACCTCTCCAACCTCTCCTCCCTGTTTCTACCTCTCCAACCTCTCCTCCCTGTCTCTAACTCTCCAACCTCTCCTCCCTGTCTCCAACTCTCCAACCTCTCCTCCCTGTCTCTACCTCTCCAACTCTCCAACCTCTCCTCCCTGTCTCTACCTCTCCAACCTCTCCTCCCTGTCTCTACCTCTCCAACCTCTCCTCCCTGTCTCTACCTCTCCAACCTCTCCAACCTCTCCTCCCTGTCTCTACCTCTCCAACCTCTCCTCCCTGTCTCTATCTCTCCAACCTCTCCTCCCTGTCTCTACCTCTCCAACCTCTCCAACCTCTCCAACCTCTCCTCCCTGTCTCTACCTCTCCAACCTCTCCAACCTCTCCAACCTCTCCTCCCTGTCTCTACCTCTCCAACCTCTCCTCCCTGTCTCTACCTCTCCAACCTCTCCTCCCTGTCTCTACCTCTCCAACCTCTCCTCCCTGTCTCCAACCTCTCCTCCCTGTCTCCAACCTCTCCAACCTCTCCTCCCTGTCTCCAACCTCTCCAACCTCTCCTCCCTGTCTCCAGGTGCTCCAGGCCCAGCTCTCCTCTCTCCTCCAGGGGAAGGATCACATCCAGAGCAGCTGTAGTTTTACTGAACAGGCCCTGAGCCACGGCAGCGCCACAGAGGTTAGTAGACTGGTTAACCATCAACTCCATTACTATGCGCTTACAAAGCAATGACTATCACATAACATGTTATTACAAATGTATTGCTCAACTAATTACAGTGTTACTACACAGGTATAAGCACAACTTTACACCTTAAATGGTACCTGGTTGTACATATAAAGTCCTAATACCATTATGTTAAAACATAACTGCTTTACACTGTTGTGGCTGAACACGGTAAAGTCCCAGGATGCATCCCAAATAGCTTCCCTATTCCCTGTATAAAGTAGTGCACTATATAGGGAATAGCCTACACACTAAAAACAACTGGTTCTATATATTACAAAAAAATAGTTATTTGTCTTGTAACCATAGCGGATCCCTTTTTGGTGCTATATAGAACCTTTTTTGAAGGTTCTATAAAGAACCATGTTCAGAAGGTTCTAAATGGAACCTGTATGGTGCTATAACCTTTTTTTTTTTTTTTTTTTTAAGGTTCTATATAAACACCAGAAAAAAAGGGTTCTGCTATGGTTACAACCCTTTAGGGGACTATATAGAACCATTTTGTATGGTTCTTTATATAACCTTTATGGAGAATGGTTCTATAAAGAACCTTTCTCAATCATAAAGGTTCTTTGTAAATCATTTTGAAGAACCATACAGGGTTTGTTATTCTGGTCAGCCATATTATATTATATAATATATAATATATATATAATACAATATATATATATATATATATATATATATATATATATATATATATATATATATATATATATATATAATATAATATTATATATAATATTATATTGTTTCAATTTCTTAGCTGCTATTACTATACTTCAAATCAATCTTTTGATATGTTTTTCATTAGTCCACTGTTGATACAGTCCCAAAATGTCAGCAGTTTTCAAGATATTGGACTTTCAAGAAGCAAAGTGTCACCGGCCACATCATCATCATGATGCAAAATGCATCATGGACTAATTTAAAAAAAAATAATACCAAAAGATAGTTTATGAGTGGATTTTCCCTTTAATTTGGAAGTTGAATCAGGTATGCTACCTCTGGAACAGCTGGGGGGTCCCGGAGGAGAGAATGGAGAACCACTGATTTAGTCAGCTGTTCTCTATTGACACAAGGCCTTACATGAGTCACTCACAAGACACTGTCACTGGCCATAGTCATATATAATATATAATGGCAATATACAACACATTAGATCAACTGGAATGCCACTCTCACTCAAGGTTGCACAACAAGAGTTGTGAGCAAACCACACCCCCAAAATATTCTAATGATTCGCCATTCCCTCCATTTAATTATCACTAAAAGAGGAAAGAACCCCTTTGTGAGCTGCAAAGAACCATTGAAGGGCTCAGAGGGTTCTTTGAGTCATTATGGTTCCACATAGAACCATCACCCTTCCCAAAGAACCCTTGAGGAACCCTATTTCCTTAGTGTGTAGGATGCCATTCGAGACGCAGCTCCAAGCTGCATTCACAACATCGCTTAATTTAATAAGTATCAGTATACGACTTGGAAAAATCCACTTGAACTCCCCTCCAACTGGTAATTACTAGTGGGAAACTCGTCTGTCATCCCTGAGCTCTGAGTTCCCCACTTGCACCTTTCTGATGTCATTTGTCAACAAAAAGGACAGCAAGCACAGCGGCATCTTCAGCAGTTATTGTTTATAAATACAAATTATTGATGCAAAATGTATTCTGTTCATCTTCCATTTGATGTATTGGTCCCGTGTGGCCCAGTTGATAGAGCATGGCAATACCAGAGTTGTGGGTTCGATTCCCACAGGGGACCAGTATGAATGAAGATGTATGCACTCACTACTGTAAGTCGTTCTGGATAAGAGTGTCTGCTAAATAAATAAAATGTCAAACAGAAAGCAGTTCTAGATGTACTTTCTATGGGCAAAAAAGAACAAACCAATCACCAGCCTCCAATTACCTCCATGTTGGGTGGTATTTCCCCCCCTTACAGTATATGTGAAATCATGTGTTTTTTCCGTAAGAACCAGTTCAAAACATGAATGCACCCAAATTATATTTACGACTTCAAAACTGGTAATTCCCACTTGGTTATGAATGCAGCATTATTTTCCTGTTGTTGTGTTGTAGGTACTGATGGTGCAGAAACAAATGAGTGAGCGGGTTTCTGCCATGGCTCGTCACGACTTCCCTGAACGCCCTCACCAGAACGCACACCTGGACTGTCAGGTAGGACATACAGGATACACACCTGGACTGACAGGTAGGACATACAGGATACACACCTGGACTGTCAGGTAGGACATACAGGATACACACCTGGACTGTCAGGTAGGATACAGGATACACACCTGGACTGTCAGGTAGGATACCGGATACACACCTGGACTGTCAGGTAGGATACAGGATACACACCTGGACTGTCAGGTAGGATACAGGATACACACCTGGACTGTCAGGTAGGATACAGGATACACACCTGGACTGTCAGGTAGGATACAGGATACACACCTGGACTGTCAGGTAGGATACCGGATACACACCTGGACTGTCAGGTAGGATACCGGATACAGTCCCACACTATGGGCCACGGTGTATTCTTCTTATTCCTGTCTTGAGCCGTGGTTCATCCAACCGGAATGTTGCTAAAACATTTTGTTAAACTAAAACGTGTATGGTTAATGTTAAGGCTAGGAACGGGTTTCAGGGTTCATAGAATAAATGATAGTCCGCAAACCAGCTGGGGAAGCCTGGGACAGGAAATGAGGTCAGCATAAACAGGAAGTGTGTGGTTAATTAACCTACCCCCCCCTTCAGGTGGAGACAGAGGGCCTGCGTCGCTCCATCCAGAACCTGGGCGTCCTCATCACCACGGCAGCCGTAGGCCACACCTCCGTCGCCACAGGAGAGGGACTACGCCACGCAGCAACCGGACAACACGTCAGCATCACCGTGACGACCAAAGACAAGGACGGCGAGCTGGTGCGAACAGGGAACGCGGCGCTGAGGGCCGAGATCACGGCGGTGGCCGACGGAAGCCGCGTTGTCACGGAACCGGAGGTGACGGACAACAAGAACGGGACGTACGAGGTGGGATACACGCTACGGTCTGAGGGGGAGTTCTCCGTCGCTCTGTCCCTCTACGGCCAGCCGGTACGGGGCAGTCCCTTCCGGCTGCGGGCGGTCAAGCCCTCGGACGCGCTGCGGTCTCCGGATGACGTGAAGAGGAGGCTGAAGAGTCCTGGAGGGACAGGGGGTCATGTCAGACAGAAGGCTGTGAGGAGACCCTCCAGCATGTACAGCACCAGAAAGAAGGAAAACCCCATCGAGGATGAACTCATCCACAGAGTCGGTGAGACAACAACATCACAACACTGCCACAGCCACCACCTGGTCATCTGATTGTTGTTGTTGTTGTTGTTGTGTAACTTGAGAGCTGTCTGTGAGAGACAGAAAAACAGCCCAGATGGAAGGAGGAGTCTACATTATTCTCTCCAGGTACAATAATGAAGCATATATAAAGTGATGGTAGAGACGTGACTGTGTGTGTGTGTGTGTGTGTGTGTGTGTGTGTGTGTGTGTGTGTGTGTGTGTGTGCGTGTGTGTGTTTACCTGTGGTCTAGGTACGCGGGGGAGGGAGAAGGGAGAGTTCACCAACCTGCAAGGGATCTCGGCCTCCAGCAACGGCAGAGTGGTGGTAGCAGATAGTAACAACCAGTGTATACAGGTAGGACCAGATAGTAACAACCAGTGTATACAGGTAGGATGACCAGATAGTAACAACCAGTGTATACAGGTAGGAGACCAGATAGTAACAACCAGTGTATACAGGTAGGATGACCAGATAGTAACAACCAGTGTATACAGGTAGGATGACCAGATAGTAACAACCAGTGTATACAGGTAGGATGACCAGATAGTAACAACCAGTGTATACAGGTAGGACCAGACAGTAACAACCAGTGTATACAGGTAGGATGACCAGATAGTAACAACCAGTGTATACAGGTAGGACCAGACAGTAACAACCAGTGTATACAGGTAGGATGACCAGATAGTAACAACCAGTGTATACAGGTAGGACCAGACAGTAACAACCAGTGTATACAGGTAGGACCAGATAGTAACAACCAGTGTATACAGGTAGGACCAGACAGTAACAACCAGTGTATACAGGTAGGATGACCAGATAGTAACAACCAGTGTATACAGGTAGGACCAGACAGTAACAACCAGTGTATACAGGTAGGATGACCAGATAGTAACAACCAGTGTATACAGGTAGGAGAGACCAGATAGTAACAACCAGTGTATACAGGTAGGACCAGACAGTAACAACCAGTGTATACAGGTAGGAGACCATCTATAGAACACAGGAGAGGGGAAACTAATGTGGTATACAACTACAGAGGGCATACTAAGAGCACGCAGTACTGGTAGACCCATAATGAAGCTTTACTGTAAACACTTATTTGTTTATTTAAGATATTTAAGTCTCACTGCTGTCTGTTGTCCCGCCACCTCGACAGGTGTTCTCCAATGAAGGGCAATTCAAGATGAGGTTTGGGGTCAGAGGTCGGTCGCCGGGGCAACTGCAGCGACCCACAGGCGTTACCGTGGATATGAACGGTGACATCATCGTGGCCGACTACGACAACCGATGGGTCAGCATCTTCTCCTCCGATGGGAAGTTCAAGGTAAGAGGTCAGAGGTCATGAGGTCATCAGAGGTCGTGAGACTCCCTCTCCAGTTTTAAAGCTAGAATCATTAGTTGCTACATACATTTTCTGACTTATGAATGAACGATATGTACCCATTGATTCTTGAAGAATATCACTTATAAATGCCTCATGAGCTTAGTTCAACTGTCGTTCCCCATCAGAACCCCAAATAGAAACTTGTTTTACTCCAATCTTTGTAAAAAAAACTAATGTAAACAAACCCTGTATAGCCTGAAAACATGGTTAATACTATAACGTTGATATCATGGATGGTCAGTCCTTGAATCTATTGCTCTGTCTATGAATTTGAGAGTGGTTACATTATTCCAGGCCCATCCCTCAGCTACTTACCAAAACAGAGGCTGGCCGACGCGTTGTTATTTTTTTATTTTTTTTACTAAGGATTCCAGCCTTAAGGGTAAGACACAGCTTTAATGAACGACAGCCGTCCTATCGACTCTAACCACAAAACATTGGCTGTAATTTTCTGTTACTTTACTCAGAATAAGATCGGGGCGGGGCGCCTGTTGGGTCCCAAGGGCGTGGCGGTGGACAGGAACGGACACATCATTGCCGTGGACAACAAGGCGTGCTGCGTCTTCATCTTCCAGTCCAACGGGAAGCTGGTCACCAAGTTTGGCGCCAGGGGGACGTCCGAGAGACAGTTTGCAGGTAAGGGGTTGGAGCCTAGAATGTTCAGTGATGTGAAACGTTCAGACAGCGATGTGATGAGTACAGCTGACACTATTTCCTATTCTTTATATTATCTGGGGATATACTGTATGTATCAAAGCCTTTCAGAGTAGCAGTGCTGATATAGGATCAGGGCCAGTATCCACAAAGCCTTTCAGAGTAGCAGTGCTGATCTAAGATCGGTTTCGCCTTTTAGATCATAATGAATAAGACGGACAGATCCTGAATCAGCACTCTTACTTTGAGACGCTTTGTGGATATGGGCCCAGGTCCTCCCCGTCCACGTACTCTTATTAATTGGGATCTAAAAACTGATCCTAGATCAAGCAATCCTACTCTGAGACTGTTCTACACAACCCATTTTGTATCTGATCGTTATGAAACGTTCCTCCTGAACACGACCCACGTTCAGATTGACCTATCTGACACCTGCGGGATACAAGATGGCTGCCATGGCCCTGGTTGCCATTGGAAACCATGTCTTCCTGCAGAAGGAGAAAAACCTCTCTGTTATTTAGGTTGTTTTGTCTTTTCATCTCTGACTCTACCTTTGTTTGTTTGTTTCTGTCTTTTTTTTTTTGTTGTTTTTTTCTCCCTTTGTTTCTGTTTTAGAAAAAAGTGGTGCAAACTTAAATAGATCTGGCCCAGTGTTCAGTAAGTATTGAGTGTGGCCCCGCCCCTTACCCAGACTGCACTATTCTGTCTAACCTGCATCTCCTGCCCTGACGTTGTAGGCCCTTGAAATTGTATCTGAAATCTTCCCAGATCACTCTGTGCCTGATATATGTCAAACATAACAAAAGATTGATACATATGTCATCATAATATCATGATCGTTACAATCATTGTTGTTCTAACTGTGTTTAATGTAATGTATAAGATGAATGAGCAGGAATTTAGTGAAATTGATTAGAAACGAACCCATTTGTGAATAAATATTACATCCATAGACATTTCAAAACACCTGAACAATGAGTTAAATTAAAATAATCGGTAGTACTGAAAATGAGTATGATTAAACCATAGAGATAGATAGAGATCTTATCTTTGTATTTGTGCCATTATGGCATCTCCATTTCAAAGTAGTCAATTGTCTTCTTCTTTTGTGTTTTAAAAAAAGTGTTAAGCTAATATTGGTGAAGTGTTTGAGTCCTGAACCAAATCTTGTGTCATTCATCTATTGTGGCCTCTAGATGGCAGTGATATAGCTTTAAGCCATTTACAAACCATAGGCAACCCAAGCCATTTACAAACTATAGGCAACCCAATTTAAAGAAGAAGACAATGGTTTCTGATCATTGGCTGATTGCTCCCAACCAATAGGAATCCCCACCCAGTTGACGACTTTAAAATGGTAGAAGCCCTCAATGGCAATGTCCATGCTAAAACCAGTTATAACCATCTAGAGATCTCTATCGATCTCTGGATCAAATGTATGTAATCAACCTGATCGGTTCATTTGTACATTTATGATTAGTGGGTTTTGTTATCTGTTTTAACAAACCTTTTTTATTTTTTGTACTTATGTATTGTATATAGTTTTTTTGTGGTGTGGTTTTCATATAAGCCCTTGGGCTTCCAACCACCTGCAGACTGTTTATTTTATATTTATTTATATGTATTGTTTGTTTTTCACTTATTTTCTTTGGTGCAAATAAATTAAACCTAAAAGTAAATGTAAGTAATCAAACCAGTATTGTAGAGGACATTAGTCATGCTAACATGCATCACTTTCTTTCTGTCTCTCTCTCTCTGTCTCTCTCTTTCTCTCTCTCTCTCTCTCTCTCCCCCAGGTCCACACTTTGTTGCAGTGAACAACAAGAATGAAATCATTGTGACAGATTTCCACAATCATTCTGTAAAGGTAAGTCAAACCTTATGCTGTGATCAAGGAAAGAGGGAATAAAAGAAAAATGCTTTCTTCATTTGAAAATATATAGTTGTGTGACGAAGTAGATCTATCCCCACTCGTCACGAACACGCACACAGTCTAATCTGCCATTATATTAAAAGAGCATTCTATTGCCCATATGCATTTGCCATTTCTTTCTGAAAGCATTACATTGTCCATTACTATATTATCCTTTAGCTCCTTTGTTAGCAGTTAGCTACAGTTTATATTTATTTGTTAGCAGTTAGCTACAGTTTATAGTTATTTGTTAGCAGTTAGCTACAGTTTATAGTTATTTGTTAGCAGTTAGCTACAGTTTATAGTTATTTGTTAGCAGTTAGCTACAGTTTATAGTTATTTGTTAGCAGTTAGCTACAGTTTATAGTTCCTTGATAGCAGTTAGCTACAGTTTATAGTTATTTGTTAGCAGTTAGCTACAGTTTATAGTTATTTGTTAGCAGTTAGCTACAGTTTATAGTTATTTGTTAGCAGTTAGCTACAGTTTATAGTTATTTGTTAGCAGTTAGCTACAGTTTATAGTTATTTGTTAGCAGTTAGCTACAGTTTATAGTTCTTCGTTAGCAGTTAGCTACAGTTTATAGTTATTTGTTAGCGGTTAGCTACAGTTTATAGTTATTTGTTAGCGGTTAGCTACAGTTTATAGTTCTTCGTTAGCAGTGGTAAGCTACAGTTTATAGTTATTTGTTAGCAGTTAGCTATAGTTTATAGTTATTTGTTAGCAGTTAGCTACAGTTTATAGTTATTTGTTAGCAGCTAGCTACAGTTTATAGTTATTTGTTAGCAGCTAGCTACAGTTTATAGTTATTTGTTAGCAGTTAGCTACAGTTTATAGTTATTTGTTAGCAGTTAGCTACAGTTTATAGTTATTTGTTAGCAGCTAGCTACAGTTTATAGTTATTTGTTAGCAGTTAGCTACAGTTTATAGTTATTTGTTAGCAGTTAGCTACAGTTTATAGTTATTTGTTAGCAGTTAGCTACAGTTTATAGTTATTTGTTAGCAGTTAGCTACAGTTTATAGTTATTTGTTAGCAGTTAGCTACAGTTTATAGTTATTTGTTAGCAGTTAGCTACAGTTTATAGTTCTTCGTTAGCAGTTAGCTACAGTTTATAGTTATTTGTTAGCGGTTAGCTACAGTTTATAGTTATTTGTTAGCGGTTAGCTACAGTTTATAGTTCTTCGTTAGCAGTGGTAAGCTACAGTTTATAGTTATTTGTTAGCAGTTAGCTATAGTTTATAGTTATTTGTTAGCAGTTAGCTACAGTTTATAGTTATTTGTTAGCAGCTAGCTACAGTTTATAGTTATTTGTTAGCAGTTAGCTACAGTTTATAGTTATTTGTTAGCAGCTAGCTACAGTTTATAGTTATTTGTTAGCAGTTAGCTACAGTTTATAGTTATTTGTTAGCAGTTAGCTACAGTTTATAGTTCTTCGTTAGCAGTGGTAAGCTACAGTTTATAGTTATTTGTTAGCAGTTAGCTATAGTTTATAGTTATTTGTTAGCAGTTAGCTACAGTTTATAGTTATTTGTTAGCGGTTAGCTACAGTTTATAGTTCTTCGTTAGCAGTGGTAAGCTACAGTTTATTCCCAAGCAAAGTCAATATTTTGTCTCCTCGGCTATAAAAGGTTGTAACGCAGACTCTGAATGTCATAGAGACAAACCAAAGATATCCCGTATGTGTCATGGTCAGCATTTTACAGCTTGTTTCTAGCATAAAGCTTTGCGAATTAAAGTGCAGATATAGATTGCTGTCATCAAGGCAAAGGGTGGCTATTTGAAGAATCCCAAATATAAAATATATTTTGATTTGTTTAACACTTTTTTGGTTACTACATGATTCCATATGTGTTATTTCATAGTTGTGATGTCTTCACTATTATTCTACAATGTAGAAAATAGTAAAAAATAAAGAAAAACCTTTGAATGAGTAGGTATTCTAAAACTTTTGACCGGTAGTGTACATATCATTCACACTGATATAAGGGCTAGGCCTACTGTAAATTGCATTATGGCTGAGCATGGACATGCCAAACATTGTCAATAAGCAAGATTAAATTCATTATTGATAAGGCCTAAAATGAGAGCAAATAATTATTGTCTAATTCTAAACAAAAAGAAACAACAACTGGTTTTAAATAGGCTATGTCTAAATATACTTATAATATTAAAACAACGCAGACTATGGAGGGTTTTATGCACATCCAAACTTTAAACAGTAGCTGGACAAAGATCCAATGTAAAGAGAAAGAGAGTGTCCAATCCCTTTTACTGCTCACAAATATAATGTTTTATATACATATTGGAACCATCTTGCAGATCACATTCACACTTCTCCAGAAGGTGCATTGCATGCGCCATGGACGTTCTCACCATAAAACCAGGACAATGAATCCTTCTAATAAGTTTGGTTTTAATAAAATTCAACAAAAAACAAGCAATCTGTTCGTTTTTTTAAACAACAACAACAATAAATAAAGGTTACATGTAATGATGTCATAAAACCACCAGGATAAAAAAGACAGGCATTGTTGTTGAACCAGCCTTCATTATAGTAGACCTGAGGGAGGGCTTGTTGTTGAACCAGCCTTCATTATAGTAGACCTGAGGGAGGGCTTGGGTTGTTGTTGAACCAGCCTTCATTATAGTAGACCTGAGGGAGGGTTTGGGTTGTTGTTGAACCAGCCTTCATTATAGTAGACCTGAGGGAGGGCTTGGGTTGCTGTTGAACCAGCCTTCATTATAGTAGACCTGAGGGAGGGCTTGTTGTTGAACCAGCCTTCATTATAGTAGACCTGAGGGAGGGGCTTGTTGTTGAACCAGCCTTCATTATAGTAGACCTGAGGGAGGGCTTGGGTTGTTGTTGAACCAGCCTTCATTATAGTAGACCTGAGGGAGGGCTTGGGTTGTTGTTGAACCAGCCTTCATTATAGTAGACCTGAGGGAGGGGTTGGGTTGTTGTTGAACCAGCCTTCATTATAGTAGACCTGAGGGAGGGCTTGTTGTTGAACCAGCCTTCATTATAGTAGACCTGAGGGAGGGCTTGGGTTGTTGTTGAACCAGCCTTCATTATAGTAGACCTGAGGGAGGGCTTGGGTTGTTGTTGAACCAGCCTTCATTATAGTAGACCTGAGGGAGGGCTTGGGTTGTTGTTGAACCAGCCTTCATTATAGTAGACCTGAGGGAGGGCTTGGGTTGTTGTTGAACCAGCCTTCATTATAGTAGACCTGAGGGAGGGCTTGTTGTTGAACCAGCCTTCATTATAGTAGACCTGAGGGAGGGGCTTGTTGTTGAACCAGCCTTCATTATAGTAGACCTGAGGGAGGGCTTGGGTTGTTGTTGAACCAGCCTTCATTATAGTAGACCTGAGGGAGGGCTTGGGTTGTTGTTGAACCAGCCTTCATTATAGTAGACCTGAGGGAGGGCTTGGGTTGTTGTTGAACAAGCCTTCATTATAGTAGACCTGAGGGAGGGCTTGGGTTGTTGTTGAACCAGCCTTCATTATAGTAGACCTGAGGGAGGGCTTGGGTTGTTGAACCAGCCTTCATTATAGTAGACCTGAGGGAGGGCTTGGGTTGTTGTTGAACCAGCCTTCATTATAGTAGACCTGAGGGAGGGCTTGGGTTGCTGTTGAACCAGCCTTCATTATAGTAGACCTGAGGGAGGGCTTGGGTTGTTGTTGAACCAGCCTTCATTATAGTAGACCTGAGGGAGGGCTTGTTGTTGAACCAGCCTTCATTATAGTAGACCTGAGGGAGGGGTTGGGTTGTTGTTGAACCAGCCTTCATTATAGTAGACCTGAGGGAGGGCTTGTTGTTGAACCAGCCTTCATTATAGTAGACCTGAGGGAGGGTTGTTGTTGAACCAGCCTTCATTATAGTAGACCTGACGGAGGGCTTGGGTTGTTGTTGAACCAGCCTTCATTATAGTAGACCAGAGGGAGGGGCTTGTTGTTGAACCAGCCTTCATTATAGTAGACCTGAGGGAGGGGTTGGGTTGTTGTTGAACCAGCCTTCATTATAGTAGACCTGAGGGAGGGCTTGTTGTTGAACCAGCCTTCATTATAGTAGACCTGAGGGAGGGCTTGTTGTTGAACCAGCCTTCATTATAGTAGACCTGAGGGAGGGTTGTTGTTGAACCAGCCTTCATTATAGTAGACCTGAGGGAGGGCTTGGGTTGTTGTTGAACCAGCCTTCATTATAGTAGACCTGAGGGAGGGCTTGTTGTTGAACCAGCCTTCATTATAGTAGACCTGAGGGAGGGCTTGTTGTTGAACCAGCCTTCATTATAGTAGACCTGAGGGAGGGTTGTTGTTGAACCAGCCTTCATTATAGTAGACCTGAGGGAGGGCTTGGGTTGTTGTTGAACCAGCCTTCATTATAGTAGACCTGAGGGAGGGGCTTGTTGTTGAACCAGCCTTCATTATAGTAGACCTGAGGGAGGGGCTTGTTGTTGAACCAGCCTTCATTATAGTAGACCTGAGGGAGGGCTTGGGTTGCTGTTGAACCAGCCTTCATTATAGTAGACCTGAGGGAGGGTTGTTGTTGAACCAGCCTTCATTATAGTAGACCTGAGGGAGGGCTTGTTGTTGAACCAGCCTTCATTATAGTAGACCTGAGGGAGGGCTTGGGTTGTTGTTGAACCAGCCTTCATTATAGTAGACCTGAGGGAGGGCTTGGGTTGTTGTTGAACCAGCCTTCATTATAGTAGACCTGAGGGAGGGCTTGGGTTGCTGTTGAACCAGCCTTCATTATAGTAGACCTGAGGGAGGGCTTGGGTTGTTGTTGAACCAGCCTTCATTATAGTAGACCTGAGGGAGGGCTTGGGTTGTTGTTGAACCAGCCTTCATTATAGTAGACCTGAGGGAGGGGTTGGGTTGTTGTTGAACCAGCCTTCATTATAGTAGACCTGAGGGAGGGCTTGGGTTGTTGTTGAACCAGCCTTCATTATAGTAGACCTGAGGGAGGGCTTGTTGTTGAACCAGCCTTCATTATAGTAGACCTGAGGGAGGGCTTGGGTTGTTGTTGAACCAGCCTTCATTATAGTAGACCTGAGGGAGGGCTTGTTGTTGAACCAGCCTTCATTATAGTAGACCTGAGGGAGGGCTTGTTGTTGAACCAGCCTTCATTATAGTAGACCTGAGGGAGGGCTTGTTGTTGAACCAGCCTTCATTATAGTAGACCTGAGGGAGGGCTTGGGTTGTTGTTGAACCAGCCTTCATTATAGTAGACCTGAGGGAGGGCTTGGGTTGCTGTTGAACCAGCCTTCATTATAGTAGACCTAAGGGAGGGCTTGGGTTGTTGTTGAACCAGCCTTCATTATAGTAGACCTGAGGGAGGGGTTGGGTTGTTGTTGAACCAGCCTTCATTATAGTAGACCTGAGGGAGGGCTTGGGTTGTTGTTGAACCAGCCTTCATTATAGTAGACCTGAGGGAGGGCTTGGGTTGTTGTTGAACCAGCCTTCATTATAGTAGACCTGAGGGAGGGCTTGGGTTGTTGTTGAACCAGCCTTCATTATAGTAGACCTGAGGGAGGGCTTGGGTTGTTGTTAAACCAGCCTTCATTATAGTAGACCTGAGGGAGGGCTTGGGTTGTTGTTGAACCAGCCTTCATTATAGTAGACCTAAGGGAGGGCTTGTTGTTGAACCAGCCTTCATTATAGTAGACCTGAGGGAGGGCTTGGGTTGTTGTTGAACCAGCCTTCATTATAGTAGACCTGAGGGAGGGGTTGGGTTGTTGTTGAACCAGCCTTCATTATAGTAGACCTGAGGGAGGGCTTGTTGTTGAACCAGCCTTCATTATAGTAGACCTGAGGGAGGGCTTGTTGTTGAACCAGCCTTCATTATAGTAGACCTGAGGGAGGGCTTGTTGTTGAACCAGCCTTCATTATAGTAGACCTGAGGGAGGGCTTGTTGTTGAACCAGCCTTCATTATAGTAGACCTGAGGGAGGGCTTGTTGTTGAACCAGCCTTCATTATAGTAGACCTGAGGGAGGGCTTGGGTTGTTGTTGAACCAGTCTTCATTATAGTAGACCTGAGGGAGGGCTTGTTGTTGAACCAGCCTTCATTATAGTAGACCTGAGGGAGGGGTTGGGTTGTTGTTGAACCAGCCTTCATTATAGTATACCTGAAGGAGGGCTTGGGTTGCTGTTGAACCAGCCTTCATTATAGTAGACCTGAAGGAGGGCTTGGGTTGTTGTTGAACCAGCCTTCATTATAGTAGACCTGTTGGAGGGCTTGGGTTGCTGTTGAACCAGCCTTCATTATAGTAGACCTGAGGGAGGGCTTGGGTTGTTGTTAAACCAGCCTTCATTATAGTAGACCTGAGGGAGGGCTTGGGTTGTTGTTGAACCAGCCTTCATTATAGTAGACCTGAAGGAGGGCTTGGGTTGCTGTTGAACCAGCCTTCATTATAGTAGACCTGAGGGAGGGCTTGGGTTGTTGTTGAACCAGTCTTCATTATAGTAGACCTGAGGGAGGGCTTGTTGTTGAACCAGTCTTCATTATAGTAGACCTGAGGGAGGGCTTGTTGTTGAACCAGCCTTCATTATAGTAGACCTGAGGGAGGGGTTGGGTTGTTGTTGAACCAGCCTTCATTATAGTAGACCTGAGGGAGGGCTTGTTGTTGAACCAGCCTTCATTATAGTAGACCTGAGGGAGGGCTTGGGTTGTTGTTAAACCAGCCTTCATTATAGTAGACCTGAGGGAGGGCTTGGGTTGTTGTTGAACCAGCCTTCATTATAGTAGACCTAAGGGAGGGCTTGTTGTTGAACCAGCCTTCATTATAGTAGACCTGAGGGAGGGCTTGGGTTGTTGTTGAACCAGCCTTCATTATAGTAGACCTGAGGGAGGGGTTGGGTTGTTGTTGAACCAGCCTTCATTATAGTAGACCTGAGGGAGGGCTTGGGTTGTTGTTAAACCAGCCTTCATTATAGTAGACCTGAGGGAGGGCTTGTTGTTGAACCAGTCTTCATTATAGTAGACCTGAGGGAGGGCTTGGGTTGTTGTTGAACCAGCCTTCATTATAGTAGACCTGAGGGAGGGCTTGGGTTGTTGTTGAACCAGCCTTCATTATAGTAGACCTGAGGGAGGGCTTGTTGTTGAACCAGCCTTCATTATAGTAGACCTGAGGGAGGGCTTGGGTTGTTGTTGAACCAGCCTTCATTATAGTAGACCTGAGGGAGGGCTTGGGTTGTTGTTGAACCAGCCTTCATTATAGTAGACCTGAGGGAGGGCTTGTTGTTGAACCAGCCTTCATTATAGTAGACCTGAGGGAGGGCTTGTTGTTGAACCAGCCTTCATTATAGTAGACCTGAGGGAGGGCTTGTTGTTGAACCAGCCTTCATTATAGTAGACCTGAGGGAGGGCTTGTTGTTGAACCAGCCTTCATTATAGTAGACCTGAGGGAGGGTTGTTGTTGAACCAGCCTTCATTATAGTAGACCTGAGGGAGGGCTTGTTGTTGAACCAGCCTTCATTATAGTAGACCTGAGGGAGGGGTTGGGTTGTTGTTGAACCAGCCTTCATTATAGTAGACCTGAGGGAGGGCTTGTTGTTGAACCAGCCTTCATTATAGTAGACCTGAGGGAGGGCTTGGGTTGTTGTTGAACCAGCCTTCATTATAGTAGACCTGAGGGAGGGCTTGGGTTGTTGTTGAACCAGCCTTCATTATAGTAGACCTGAGGGAGGGCTTGTTGTTGAACCAGCCTTCATTATAGTAGATCTGAGGGAGGGCTTGGGTTGTTGTTGAACCAGCCTTCATTATAGTAGACCTGAGGGAGGGCTTGGGTTGTTGTTGAACCAGCCTTCATTATAGTAGACCTAAGGGAGGGCTTGGCTTGTTGTTGAACCAGCCGTCATTATAGTAGACCTGAAGGAGGGCTTGGGTTGCTGTTGAACCAGCCTTCATTATAGTAGACCTGAGGAAGGGCTTGGGTTGTTGTTGAACCAGCCTTTGTTGAACCAGTCTTATTTCCAAATGGTCTCTGGAGCCAAACCCTTTATCGACAGCCTTCACTACTTCGCGATTGCAATGGGCAGGACAAAAATAAAACAGTCTTCATTGAGAGGAGGGGAGGCTATGCTTGGAAGAAAAAATAAAATAAAAAAAATCTACATATGAAGTACACAAGCACCAAAAGCACAGTACTCTTGTTCCATGTGCATATGGGCAGTGTGCGTCACGGCTGCATAGGCTGTGTTTTCCGTTGTCAAAAGTCATGCCATAACCAACTGCACTTTGGATCGTGTTTTTAAGGACACACCTCAAATATTTCCACCACTCCCATCTGAGCACAAGTGAGCGGATATAAGAAAGGTAAATGACCAATCCTTGTGCAACTGTTTGAGAATAGCAGAGTGCTGGCTTTAACAGGTCGAAATGGCCAACTACTGTGCATTTGACCGCTTTAATGCCAGCCGAAAATAGAGCGCAAGCGTCGAACAGGTAGGCCTACCTCTTATTTCTGGAATAGGAAGAAATAGGCTCCAACACAAATCCCTCTTGTTGTTAGTAACCTAAAGTCAAATTAAAATGAAGACTGTTTATATGAATTAGGCCTTTTCGAATTAGCCTACTTTCAGCACCAATGGGCTGTCCATCTCCGCGGCAGCCTACCTTCAGCACCAATGGGCTGTCCATCTCCGCGGCTGCCTACTTTCAGCACCAATGGGCTGTCCATCTCCGCGGCAGCCTACCTTCAGCACCAATGGGCTGTCCATCTCCGCAGCTGCTGCTTCATAGTAATGTAAATTATGTAAATTACTCGAATATGGCTTATTGTGAGGTCAATAATGCTGATAAATAGCTTCATTATGGGCAACGAAACATATTGTTTTTATTCAAATCTATTATAGCAGTAGCAAGCTTACCTGCAGTCCTCATCTTCAAGCTCTCCCTCTAACTGAACAGGACATCAGTAGGTCTAATCCGCGCCCACAGATATTGCATTTTTTTGTCAAATAAAACATTATTTTCGGAAGAAGCCTTTGAAGTGCCACATACAGCCATTGGTTAGGCAGCACAAAAGGGTTTACATCAGCAAGAGCAGGCCGGGGCTTATGATTGGGAACGCCTATCCATTGCAGTGTAGCCTAGGTAATATACACCATCCCAGCAGCGCAAAAACTCGGGAAGGAAATACATTTTCTTAGAAATATAACTTTGCCCCGTGCTTCTCCCAGCATGCTCTTGGCGCGCCCTGCAGAGAATAAGGGACGAGCGCCAACATCGAGATATACACAATAAGATACTAATTCTGAGCAATATGACATTTAATCGATTAGAAATTACATGACCCTTCCCAGGACTGAAATTGAAAAAGCACGACCCTCCCCCATTTTCCTCTGGGTAACAATTGTTTACATTTCGACTGCTCCCTCAGCAGTAACTTACAGTTTATAGTTCTTAGTTAGCAGTAACCAACAGTTTATAGTTCTTAGTTAGCAGTAACATACCGTTTATAGTTCTTAGTTAGCAGTAACATACAGTTTATAGTTCTTAGTTAGCAGTAACTTACAGTTTATAGTTCTTAGTTAGCAGTAACACACAGTTTATAGTTCTTAGTTAGCAGTAACATACAGTTTATAGTTCTTAGTTAGCAGTAACTTACAGTTTATAGTTCTTAGTTAGCAGTAACACACAGTTTATAGTTCTTAGTTAGCAGTAACACACAGTTTATAGTTCTTAGTTAGCAGTAACATACAGTTTATATAGTTCTTAGTTAGCAGTAACTTACAGTTTATAGTTCTTAGTTAGCAGTAACACACAGTTTATAGTTCTTAGTTAGCAGTAACTTACAGTTTATAGTTCTTAGTTAGCAGTAACACACAGTTTATAGTTCTTAGTTAGCAGTAACATACAGTTTATAGTTCTTAGTTAGCAGTAACTTACAGTTTATAGTTCTTAGTTAGCAGTAACACACAGTTTATAGTTCTTAGTTAGCAGTAACACACAGTTTATAGTTCTTAGTTAGCAGTAACACACAGTTTATAGTTCTTAGTTAGCAGTAACATACAGTTTATAGTTCTTAGTTAGCAGTAACTTACAGTTTATAGTTCTTAGTTAGCAGTAACACACAGTTTATAGTTCTTAGTTAGCAGTAACTTACAGTTTATAGTTCTTAGTTAGCAGTAACACACAGTTTATAGTTCTTAGTTAGCAGTAACATACAGTTTATAGTTCTTAGTTAGCAGTAACTTACAGTTTATAGTTCTTAGTTAGCAGTAACACACAGTTTATAGTTCTTAGTTAGCAGTAACACACAGTTTATAGTTCTTAGTTAGCAGTAACATACAGTTTATAGTTCTTAGTTAGCAGTAACTTACAGTTTATAGTTCTTAGTTAGCAGTAACATACAGTTTATAGTTCTTAGTTAGCAGTAACATACAGTTTATAGTTCTTAGTTAGCAGTAACATACAGTTTATAGTTCTTAGTTAGCAGTAACATACCGTTTATAGTTCTTAGTTAGCAGTAACATACAGTTTATAGTTCTTAGTTAGCAGTAACATACAGTTTATAGTTCTTAGTTAGCAGTAACATACAGTTTATAGTTCTTAGTTAGCAGTAACATACAGTTTATAGTTCTTAGTTAGCAGTAACATACCGTTTATAGTTCTTAGTTAGCAGTAACATACAGTTTATAGTTCTTAGTTAGCAGTAACATACAGTTTATAGTTCTTAGTTAGCAGTAACATACAGTTTATAGTTCTTAGTTAGCAGTAACATACCGTTTATAGTTCTTAGTTAGCAGTAACATACCGTTTATAGTTCTTAGTTAGCAGTAACACACAGTTTATAGTTCTTAGTTAGCAGTAACATACCGTTTATAGTTCTTAGTTAGCAGTAACATACCGTTTATAGTTCTTAGTTAGCAGTAACATACAGTTTATAGTTCTTAGTTAGCAGTAACATACAGTTTATAGTTCTTAGTTAGCAGTAACATACCGTTTATAGTTCTTAGTTAGCAGTAACATACAGTTTATAGTTCTTAGTTAGCAGTAACATACAGTTTATAG
Source organism: Coregonus lavaretus (assembly GCF_964263955.1). Taxonomy (NCBI): domain Eukaryota; kingdom Metazoa; phylum Chordata; class Actinopteri; order Salmoniformes; family Salmonidae; genus Coregonus; species Coregonus lavaretus. The sequence goes on from NW_028156415.1 coordinate 42,590, forward strand.
TTCTTAGTTAGCAGTAACTTACAGTTTATAGTTCTTAGTTAGCAGTAACACACAGTTTATAGTTCTTAGTTAGCAGTAACTTACAGTTTATAGTTCTTAGTTAGCAGTAACACACAGTTTATAGTTCTTAGTTAGCAGTAACATACAGTTTATAGTTCTTAGTTAGCAGTAACTTACAGTTTATAGTTCTTAGTTAGCAGTAACACACAGTTTATAGTTCTTAGTTAGCAGTAACACACAGTTTATAGTTCTTAGTTAGCAGTAACATACAGTTTATAGTTCTTAGTTAGCAGTAACTTACAGTTTATAGTTCTTAGTTAGCAGTAACATACAGTTTATAGTTCTTAGTTAGCAGTAACATACAGTTTATAGTTCTTAGTTAGCAGTAACATACAGTTTATAGTTCTTAGTTAGCAGTAACATACCGTTTATAGTTCTTAGTTAGCAGTAACATACCGTTTATAGTTCTTAGTTAGCAGTAACATACAGTTTATAGTTCTTAGTTAGCAGTAACATACAGTTTATAGTTCTTAGTTAGCAGTAACATACCGTTTATAGTTCTTAGTTAGCAGTAACATACAGTTTATAGTTCTTAGTTAGCAGTAACATACAGTTTATAGTTCTTAGTTAGCAGTAACATACAGTTTATAGTTCTTAGTTAGCAGTAACATACCGTTTATAGTTCTTAGTTAGCAGTAACATACCGTTTATAGTTCTTAGTTAGCAGTAACACACAGTTTATAGTTCTTAGTTAGCAGTAACATACCGTTTATAGTTCTTAGTTAGCAGTAACATACCGTTTATAGTTCTTAGTTAGCAGTAACATACCGTTTATAGTTCTTAGTTAGCAGTAACATACCGTTTATAGTTCTTAGTTAGCAGTAACATACCGTTTATAGTTCTTAGTTAGCAGTAACATACAGTTTATAGTTCTTAGTTAGCAGTAACATACAGTTTATAGTTCTTAGTTAGCAGTAACATACCGTTTATAGTTCTTAGTTAGCAGTAACATACCGTTTATAGTTCTTAGTTAGCAGTAACACACAGTTTATAGTTCTTAGTTAGCAGTAACATACCGTTTATAGTTCTTAGTTAGCAGTAACATACCGTTTATAGTTCTTAGTTAGCAGTAACATACCGTTTATAGTTCTTAGTTAGCAGTAACATACCGTTTATAGTTCTTAGTTAGCAGTAACACACAGTTTATAGTTCTTAGTTAGCAGTAACATACAGTTTATAGTTCTTAGTTAGCAGTAACATACAGTTTATAGTTCTTAGTTAGCAGTAACATACCGTTTATAGTTCTTAGTTAGCAGTAACATACCGTTTATAGTTCTTAGTTAGCAGTAACATACAGTTTATAGTTCTTAGTTAGCAGTAACATACCGTTTATAGTTCTTAGTTAGCAGTAACATACCGTTTATAGTTCTCTACTGAATCTCTGCCCTTAAGAAGATCTCTGCGCTGCATATTCTACTGAATCTCTGTCCTCCATCTGTCCACCTCTCCCAGCTGGACATCACATAGGTGTGTGTGTGTCTATTTCCTGTCCCCAGGTGTACAGTGCGGATGGTGAGTTCCTGTTTAAATTTGGTTCCCATGGCGAAGGGAACGGCCAGTTCAATGCCCCCACCGGAGTTGCCGTGGACACCAACGGGAACATCATCGTGGCCGACTGGGGCAACAGCCGCATACAGGTGAGGCCACACCCACAGCACCTAATACAGGTGAGGCCACACCCACAGCACCTAATACAGGTGAGGCCACACCCACAGCACCTAATACAGGTGAAGCCACACCCACAGCACCTAATACAGGTGGAGATGTTGTTTCCTACCTTCACCACCTGGGGGCGGCCCGTCAGGAAGTCCAGGACCCAGTTGCACAGGGCGGGGTTCAGACCCAGGGCCCTGAGCTTAATGATGATCTTGGAGGGTACTATGGTGTTGAAGGCTGAGCTGTAGTCAATGAACAGCATTCTTACATAGGTATTCCTCTTGTCCAGATGGGATAGGGCAGTGAGCAGTGTGATGGCGACTGCATTATCCATGGATCTATTGGGGCGGTATGCAAATTGAAGTGGGTCTAGGGTATCAGGTCAGGTAGAGGTGATATGATTCTTAACTAGCCTCTCAAAGCACTTCATAATGACAGACATGAGTGCTACAGGGCGATAGTCATTTAGTTCAGTTACCTTTGCTTTCTTGGGTACAGGAACAATGGTGGACATCTTGAAGCAAGTGGGGACAGCAGACTGGGATAGGGAGAGATTGAATATGTCCATAAACACTCCAGCCAGCTAGTCTGCACATGCTCTGAGAACGCAGCTTTGGATGCCTTCTGGGCCGGCAGCCTTGCAAGGGTTAACACGCTTAAATGTCTTACTCACGTTGGCAGTGGCCCGCATCGGCAGCTCTGTGTTTTTCTCGAAGCGAGCGCAAAAGGTCTTTAGCTTGTCCGGGAGCGAGGCGGCGGTGTCCACGACGTGGCTGGTTTTCCCTTTATAATCAGTGATTGTCTGGAGTCCCAGCCACATACGCCTGGTGTCTGAGCCGTTGAAGAGGAAATGTCCTCTTCATCTAAGACGTTGTTTTCCCAAGCGGGAGCCTGGGGTTCAGACAATTTACAATACAATACAAAGTCAGATGTAAAAAAAGGTCTGCAAGAACATAATTGAACCCAAAAACTACAACTGAAACCCCTTCTTCTTTCCCCAGGTTTTTGACAGCACTGGTTCCTTCCTGTCCTACATCAACACATCAGCTGACCCTCTCTACGGCCCCCAGGGTCTGACCCTCACCTCGGATGGACACGTGGCCGTAGCCGACTCTGGGAACCACTGCTTCAAGATCTACCGCTACCTACAGTGATCGGGAGATGGAGGGAGGGATGGAGGGAGGGAGGGAGGGATGGAGGGAGGGATGGAGGGATGGATGGATTTGGATGGAGAGAGAGAGAGAGAGGGACATGTAGCCATGGTCGACTCTTCAAAGGATTGAGGGATGGATGGAGAGATGGAGGGACGGAGAGGTGGAGACATGGACCGACAGAACAACTGCTTCAAGGCCTACTGCTTCCTACAGTAGGATGGATGGATGGAGAGATGGAGGGACGGAGAGGTGGACAGACAGAACCACAGTTCTTAAACTACTACCTACAGTAGAGTTGGGACTCGCCCCTGCAGCTTTACCGTCATGCCTGTGTTTCTGCGCCTACCATTCTGCCAAACTCTCCAGCCAGACAAGGGACAAACACAGAACTGAACTCCCCTTTAGGAGGCTGGAGTGGAATGGAAAAGAGGACGTTATCATAGGTGAATCAGATAAATACTCGACAACGACCTTATCAGGAAACGGGGTTAATATGTCCATACTCCATGAAACAGAGATAATATGTCCATACTCCATGAAACAGAGATAATATGTCCATACTCCATGAAACAGAGATAATATGTCCATACTCCATGAAACAGAGATAATATGTCCATACTCCATGAAACAGAGATAATATGTCCATACTCCATGAAACAGAGATAATATGTCCATACTCTGTGTCTATTCCATCGGGGACCACGTTGGAAACAAGTGGAATCGCTTTAGCGTTTTATCCCCTGGGTTATAGTCAGCCATCTTTTACCAATAAATCTAAAAGGAGCGTCACATCCGCCATCTTGTGTGATCCATAACCATATATAGATGTACATAATGCATATTTTGTGTGTAGCAGTATCTGAATATTTTCCTCCTGTACATGTTAAACTATAGACTTCAGATCAATGCACTGTCGACCACTTCACAAGATACAGTATGTGAGGTAGAACTGTACGAAGTTAAACACATTTCTAGTTGTGAACTTTAACAAGCAAAGGACTTGTTTTTTTTTATTTGTAGATTGTTTCTACATGATTTTAATCTTTAAACAAATCATTAGTTCTAATTGGCCCTGCTGTTTAGACGTCCTCCTCTTCCTGGCCTTGGGTGTGTCCCAATAATTCCTCCTTCCTCCTGCACTTGTTCGGGCTAAAGTGAGTTTCCATATACCAGTCATTTCCTTTTGATAGAGTCGATGTCCGCGCCCCCACGGAAATCTAATTAGTCTGTTTAAGCTAGAGAGATCTGGGCTGCGTCTCAATCCACCGGCATCCGCCAACGTGTCGTCCTTCCGCATCTGCGGTGGAAAAGTGGCAGAGCTACAGTGGTGTTTGTCAGACCAGGAGACATCCCGGAAAATCGGTCTTCTCACGAAAAAAGGCCTGTAGTGTCCGTCCACACGGTTTTTGAAAGATGAGACTCTCACAAACACGTGTGTTCTCCGTTTTGCGCTACGACCCCCACAAGCGTCAAGGACTCGTCTGAAGTCGGTACCGCTGATCTGCCAACCTCTGTCTGTAGCGTCCAAACAGTTTGGGCTACACACTAATATGACCCCACCATCAAAACGACTCTCACGAACACGTACATGTCAGTTGTTTTGCTCTAGGATGCCCACAAGCCTCACAAGACTAGTCTGAAGGTGCCAGTTTATACATGGAAGTACTTCAGTGCCCAAGAATAGGGGGGAAATATGGGTAATTAAAAAAACATGAATTTCCTGATCTTTCTTATACTGTATCTCAGATATAGAACAGACACTTCAAAACCTTATTCCTTTTGACTAACTGTTTTGACATGTATGAATATCTTATTCGATGCATTTATATGGGCTGATAGCCATTTGGGAAAAATACCTTCCTCTCCTCGACTCCTCCGTCCTCTCTCCTCCGTGACCCGGAAACTGATAAGTGGTCGAGGAGAGTGTCAATTCGTTAGTAGGGGAATGGAAGAGTGTCCTCCCCTCCCAGATAGCCTCCTTTCACCGAGGACAGTGCTTTATGGAAGGGGTTTAAATATCTGCCACACCCCCTTTGAATCAACGTTTGCTTTGTCGGAGTAGAAAAGCAAACCTTTATAAACTAGATGCAACATCGTTTTATCTATAATATATCTGCCACAACTAGCAACATTTTTATTTTTACACATATATTTTGAGATTCCTCCTCTGTAAACGGCATTTGCCTGTGTAAGTGTTGCTTCCGTCCCTCTCCTTGCCTCTACCTGGGCTTGAACCAGGGACCCTCTGCACACATCGACAACAGTCACCCTCGAAGCACCGTTACCCGTCGCTCCACAAAAGCCGCGGCCCTTGCAGAGCAAAGGGGAACAACTACTTCAAGGTCTCAGAGCAAGTGACGTCACCGATTGAAACTCTACTAGTGCGCACCGCTAACTAGCTAGCCATTTCACACCTGATGGACAAGGAGAGTCTCATTTCGGTTGCATTTAATTTGGATAGTCCGGACTATCAATAATCTATCTGTTGATAAGCAACTGCTTGCTACGGTTAGGTTTAGTATAAGGGTTAGGGTAAAGGTTAAGTTTAGGGTTAGGATAAGGTTAGGGTTAAGCTTAGGATTAGGATAAGGATTAAGGTTCGAGCTAGGGTTAGTAGATAGTTAGTTGAAATGTTACTGGTAGTCGGTTGAGCCAAATAAAGTGTCACCCTCATTTCAAAACAAGCACATTTGTTTCCACATTTCCTCTCCAGGACGAGGAAGGAGGAGTTAGCTAAACAAATTGTGACTCTCCCCATGAAGGGAAGTGAACAAGTGCACACTTCTGGAGAAAGGAGAGATTATTGGTGATACTGTAGCACTGCTCTTCAGCACCCTCTAGTGGGGGAAACAGCACATTCAGACTGCTCTTCAGCACCCTCTAGTGGGGGGAAACATCACATCCAGACTGCTCTTCAGCTCCCTCTAGTGGGGGCAACATCACATCCAGACTGCTCTTCAGCTCCCTCTAGTGGGGGGAAACACCACATCCAGACTGATAAAATACATCATTGTACGTTGTTGTTGGACATTACACAAAGATGATTACTGTTAAAGGAATAATATATATGCCTCTGTGTATATTCAAATATTGCTATCATATATCATATTGTAAAAGTGTATATTAATACCTTATTGTTGTTGTGGCTGATGAAAGCACCTTCTCCGTGCGGGTTTGCCAGTATTCGCATTTGTTCTGTCTTTCACTGTTCAGAAGGGTTTCTTTGTGGTAAATGAGAAGCACATCACCAGCTAACAGACAAGGGCATGTGGAGTTCTATTCTAAATCAGGGGTGGCCAACCCTCTTCCTGGAGAGCTATAACCTCCTGCAGGGTTTTGTTCCAGCCCTACTCAGAACACACCTGGTTCTACTAATCAGTTGCCCCTCAGGATCTTGTTTAGCTGAGTAGGGTATAGGGCTGGCGCAAAAGCCTGCACACCCAGTAGCTCTCCAATATGACGGATGGCCAACCCTGTTCTAATCATATACATCATTTATTGGAACGGGAGTGAAGAAATACTCTGTGCAAGACTTCACTCATGTTACTGATTAGTACTGTTGTATCTCTCTCTAAAACTATTCAGCAAATATTGTATTTGTTTTGAGTAATCTCCTACCTTGAGTGATATCCTCGCTGACTCCCTCCAATGCATGACCCAGTGCTTGGACTAAAATACGTCTCACTGACTCCCTCCAATGCATGACCTAGTGCTTGGACTAAAATACGTCTCACGGACTCTCTCCAATGCATGACCTAGTGGTTGGACTAAAATAAGCTAGTAAGTAAGACGACACTGAAATAAAATCACCAGAAATATGACATTACTTTCACAAAGATCCTGTATAATATACATTTAAAATCGTTTTTTGTATTTTGTTCAGATCATAACGATATGATTACAAAAGGTATGTATTAAATATTAAAAGACACAACACAGTCATGGTTATCTGGGTGCTTTGTTTGTGTGGTGTAGGATAAAGGTGGCGGGCTGAAGCCGAAAACAGTGACGTTGATCGATCTACGTCGAGGGAGGACTTGGTTTTTTGTACATGAAAATAAAATATTCTTATGATTACTTAAGAAAAAAGTATATTTCGAACTGCTAAATTGGAACCAAATCAGAACTCCCATACCCTTGTGATGAAGGCAGCCAATGGCCTGCTTCTAAGATGTAAACACAGCCTCTAATCTGCTGTCAGTGTGTTAAGACGAACGAACGTTAGCGCCCAACGACTGAAATAAGATAGATATCCGTTTGAGTGCACTTGAAATATTTTTAAAAAACATTTTAGTCATTTAGCAGACGCTCTTATCCAGAGCGACTTACAGTTAGTGAGTGCATACATTTTTTTTTTCATACCGGCCCCCCATGGGAATCGAACCCACAACCCTGGCATTGCAAACGCCATCCCTGCCGGCCAAACCCTCCCCTACCTTGGACGACGCTGGGCCAATTGTGCGCCGCCCCATGTCTCCCGGTCGCGGCCGGCTACGACAGAGCCTGGATTCAAACCAGGATCTCTAGTGGCACAGTTAGCACTGCGATGCAGTGCCTTAGACCACTGCGCCACTCTGGAATTGCAGCATGCAATTCGAATGGTCTTGATCATGTGAAGAGGTAACTCTGTTGACCAATTTATTGAAAGCTAGCCAGCATAATACAGTGAAAGTTAATGCGTCTGCTCAGGAAACTAGCTAGCGTTTCATTAGCTACAGCGCCTTCGGAAAGTATTCAGACCCCTCGACGTTCTCCACATTTTGTTACGTTACAGCCTTATTCAAAAAAATTGATTTAACAAATAATAATCCTCAGCAATCTACACACACAATACCCCCATAATGACAAAGCGAAAAACAGGTTCAGATTTTTTGTGCAAATGTATTAGAAACAAAATCACCTTATTTACATAAGTATTCAAAAGACCCTTTGCTATGAGCATTTACATTTTACATTTTTTTGTCATTCAGCAGACACTCTTATCCAGAGCGACTTACAGTTAGTGAGTGCATACATTTTTATACTGTTGCCGTTGATCATCCTTGAGATGTTTCTACAACTTGATTGGAGTCCACCTGTGGTAAATTCAATTGATTGGACATTATTAGGAAAGGCACACAACTGTCTATATAAGGTCCCAAAGTTGACCATGCATGTCAGAGCAAAAACCAAGCCATGAGGTCGAAGGAATTGTCTGTAGAGCTCTCGAGACAAGATTGTGTTGAGGAACAGATCTGGGGAAGGGTACCAAAAAATGTCTGCAGCATTGAAGGTCCCCAAGAACACAGTGGCCTCCATCATTCTTAAAATGGAAGAAGTTTGGAACCACCAACACTCTTCCTAGAGCTGGCCGCCCGGCCAAACTGAGCAATCAGGGGAGAAGGGCCTTGGTCAGAGGTCACTCTGACAGAGCTCGGGAGTTCCTCTGTGGAGATGGGAGAACCTTGTGGCAAAACATGTACGTGTTTGTGAGTCTCACCTTTCCACAGAGGGGTATTAGTGTGTACCCCAAACCATCCGGACGCTACAGACAGAAGTTGGTAGATCGGCGGTACCGACTTCAGACGAGTCCCAAGACTCTTGTGGTCGTAGAGCGTAATAGTTTGTAGCCAAACCGTTCGGACGCTACAGACGATTTTGTGAGGAGACCAAGCTCTGTCACCTTTCACCGCAAGTGCGACATCGGCGGATTGCTACGCATCCAATGCAAAAAAAAAAAAAGATATCTCTAGCTTAAACTGACAGGTTTTTAATGGGAATTTGTTTTTTATGATGCTAATTAGATTTCGGCAGGGGAGCTGACGTCGACTCCAGGGGGTTTTAACCGCAAAACTACCTCCATACTTCCATTTGTTTGTATGTGTTACCTTCAGACGAGTCATGTGACCATAGTGGTCATAATAGTTGGGTAGGGCCAAACTATTCGGAAGCTAGACGGTTTTATGAGAATACCGATTTTATTTAAAACATTTTTTTTTTTAGATGTCTCATGGTCTGACAAACAACAGTAGCTCGGACATAGAGGGATGCAGTGGATTGAGAGACAGCCCATGCTGATATCGCCATCTTAAAATTGACCGATTTTTTATTTTATTATGTTACTTAGATTGCGCATGGGTGCGTCAATAGACTCTTAAAATATATAAAAACAGGCGATCTAGCTGCCTTGGGCCAGGTGCTGTAAAAGCGGTTGTGACTGGGTAGGAAAACTGTTTCCCAGAGGATCCTTAATACCTTTGAATGCTACGTTCATGGTGGTAAAATAAAAAAAACTGCAGCCTCTTGGTGATATGGATATTCCACATCACTATTGAAATTTCGATGAAAATGTGATTAAATGTGCACCGCCTTTTCTCCCCTCTCTAATACCCATTCTTACAACAACTGATCCTCCCGTTGTCCTAGAACAATACATTATCATATAAAATAATATTTTTGAACAATTCTCAGCCTAAATGACATTCATTTCTAGAGCACTCTGATATCCTAAATAAAACAATTTAGTAAATACAACACAAAACATTGTCCATTTACATTTTAATTTTCCAAATGCTCATTAGTAACACAAGGATGGTAGGCTTACATACAGTATTGCATTTGTAATTTGTACCAATGATAACATGAACAAACACGATTCAAACTGAGCCATTCTTTCCAAAACACCCAATATGCATTGCAATCATTTCATAAAAACAATCATAATTCATTAAAATGAAGTAAAATGCTAAATTCAAAAAGGTAAAACAAAAATAAATACATTGATATTTAAGGGTAAATGAATAACAGGATATAAAAAAAAAACATAAAAAGACACCTGACCTCGTGTATTCTTGGGGTGCGTTCAGTTTGATTTAACATTTGCTACATTGCGGAACGGTTTGTACTGAACGACACCTTTCCCCAAAACGTTCTTGTACGTTCTTGAACAGACTAAGGTACATTTGCTCCGTTTGGTGGGTGTGGCTTGAATCAATAAGTGAAGTATTTAAAAAGGACAGCTGTACATTTTGAACCCACAACCTCTCTCCATTTTTCAACCGGTCGTTCAGTACAGCACCGTTTCCGTTTAAATCGAACGTTCCACTAAGTTTTCATACTGAACGCAGCCCTGTATTTGAACACAACCCCAGTGGAACATTCTGGTTGGACCGCAGATGGTCAAGACAACCATGCTCAAATGGACCAATCAGCAACCAGAGCAATGTGACCTGAACGGACACAGCCAATAGGAAAACATTCTAACCCGTAAACAGCGTTCTCCACATGTTAAAAGCACCAAAATAAACAACACTAGCCGGATCGCGCTCAGCAGGACGCAACGTTTTGGAAAGTTCAGATAGAAATAGCCTGTGTAGAATAAGGAATCACATCAGCTCTATTCATGGAATTTTCTATCTGCAATGGGATTGGTTAAACCTTTCCATGAAATGATGATTGGTTTATCCTTGAGAAACCAACATTTTAACCTTTACGAAATGAAGATGAACCAAATGTTATGTTTAAAAACTACACACAGGTTAACTTGAAATCTAAAATGGACTATTCAAATAAAATACAAACAAGGTTATTCACAACCGTCAAAAAAACTGGATGTAATGTAATGTTATTGACAACAAAGAACAGGACGTAAATGTTATTGACAACAAAGAACAGGACCCATTAATAGTCAATATAATGGTACAGCGTATGTCCTGTACAGGTAACTGCCAAAATAAAGGAACCACTTGAGGAAATGAGGGATATGAAGTCTAGTGAAAGCAGGTGCTTCCACACAGGTGTGGTTCCTGAGTTAAGCAATTAACATCCCATCAGGGTCATGTATAAAAATGGCCAGTTACTTTGGCTACCGTGGCTAGAAAAAGTGTGTGTGTGTGTGTGTGTGTGTGTGTGTGTGTGTGTGTGTGTGTGTGTGTGTGTGTGTGTCTCAGTCACCAGATCTCAACCCAATTGAACACTTATGGGAGATTCTGGAGCGGCGCCCTGAGACAGCATTTTCCACCACCATCAACAAAACACAACATGATGGAATTTCTCATGGAAAGAATGGTGTCGCAACCCTCCAATAGAGTTCCAGACACTTGTAGAATCTATGCCAAGACACACTGAAGCTGTTCTGGCTCTCTGATTGGCCCAACACTCTATTAAAAATACACTCTATGTTGGCGTTTCCTTTATTTTGGCAGTTCCCTGTATGTGCGTACTTGGTGTTTTAGGAAACTCAGGAGTAGTAGAGTAGTCCTCCGTTTCTGCATCTCAAATGGCACCCTATTCCCTCTATAGTGAACGACCAGGGTCCATTGGGCTCTGGTAAAACGTAGTGTACTATATAGGGTATAGGGTATAGGGTGTGTGGTCTCAGACACGCCCGTTCACACAGACAGGCATTCGAGGGTTTTGGATCCTACTACAGACACGGCATGTGTACCGAATGGCACTCTGTACCCTATGTAGTGAACCACTTTGGTCAAAATCAGTGCACTATATAGGAAATAGGGTACCATTGTGGTAGATTTGGGACGCAGACACTCCCCGTCACAGCTTTTAGAGGGCAGACCACACCGTGAAGTCCAGCGGTAGAGACTACACCGTGAAGTCCAGCGGTAGAGACTACACCGTGAAGTCCAGCGGTAGAGACTACACCGTGAAGTCCAGCGGTAGAGACTACACCGTGAAGTCCAGCGGTAGAGACTACACCGTGAAGTCCAGCGGTAGAGACTACACCGTGAAGTCCAGCGGTAGAGACTACACCGTGAAGTCCAGCGGTAGAGACTACACCGTGAAGTCCAGCGGTAGAGACTACACCGTGAAGTCCAGCGGTAGAGACTACACCGTGAAGTCCAGCGGTAGAGACTACACCGTGAAGTCCAGCGGTAGAGACTACACCGTGAAGTCCAGCGGTAGAGACTACACCGTGAAGTCCAGCGGTAGAGACTACACCGTGAAGTCCAGCGGTAGAGACTACACCGTGAAGTCCAGCGGTAGAGACTACACCGTGAAGTCCAGCGGTAGAGACTACACCGTGAAGTCCAGCGGTAGAGACTACACCGTGAAGTCCAGCGGTAGAGACTACACCGTGAAGTCCAGCGGTAGAGACTACACCGTGAAGTCCAGCGGTAGAGACTACACCGTGAAGTCCAGCGGTAGAGACTACACCGTGAAGTCCAGTGGTAGAGACTACACCGTGAAGTCCAGTGGTTAGAACCAGAGGGTGGTATCTCTTCTGACCAGAATATCAGCTGTCGTTTTTTGTTCATTTCCCCGACGATTCTACATGTTGAAACGGCCACAATTCATCAATACCCAGCGGGTGACTAACTACGCACGGCCCAATGTTAGTTAAGGTGCGTCTTGGTGTCCTTTAGGAGCAAAGCAACCTTTGCTTTGCAACGTGATGTTATGTATTAGTCACAACGTGTCCCTGTGGTGCCACAGAACCACCCAGGAATTATTCCAGATCATGGTTAAGGGGAAAAATAACTTCATTAAAACCCAGAGGGAGGTGGTAAGTACGTATTAAGTTCCACATCGCTACATGTATTTCAAATTGGATTCTATGGGGAAGGGGGGGGGGGGGGTCTTGTTCAAACTACAATCACAACATTTGGAACCCCCACCAAAGCCACAGTAGAATCAGTCCCATTCTAGAACACTCCAGGGGTTCTGGCATAAAGCCCACAGTAGAATCAGTCCCATTCTAGAACACTCCAGGGGTTCTGGCATAAAGCCCACAGTAGAATCAGTCCCATTCTAGAACACTCCAGGGGTTCTGGCATAAAGCCCACAGCTGGAATGGTTGATCATACATCATCAACAGTGACTCTGGAATGAGTAGCCTAACACACACACACACGCTCTCTGAGAGTTTGCTGTAGGCCTAATCTTCTACCCAGGCACACACACACACACACACACACACACACACACTCGCTCTCTGAGAGTTTGCTGTAGACCTAATCGTCTACCCAGGCACACACACACACCCACCGTCTCAGTAGTAATGACAGATCTGCAGTCTGCTCCCAGGATCGTTCTTCCCCGGGCTGAAGAACGGAGACACCGGCTCTTCGAAGTACGCGTCGAACATGTACAACTTCTTCATGGTGACTGCGTCGTAGAAGGACACGCGGCCTGCGTCGTAGTCCAGGTACACGCCCACCCGCGGAGAGTTCCAGTAATCGGCCAGAGGTATCTTGGCGTCCTCCTCGTTAGCGTACAGCCTGTCCTGCAGACTCAGGCTCCAGTAGCCGGACGACGGGCACAGGTTTACGAAACCCTTCCTGGGACTGTACTCCCCCGTCACTCCCAGGTACCACACACCCTTGTCCTTCACATCCACCTGAAATAAGAAACCACCACCAAAAACAATTACTGTTGTTGCCTTTCTTCATTAAGATTCCTTTAAATTCTCCACATGTACACGAGGCCCAATGATATAAAAATGTGGCTTCTGCTTTATCCCAACCCCTTAGAATTTACACTAGGATGCTAGCAACATGCCTAAAAATAAAAAAATAATAAATAAAAATAAAAAATCAAGCATCTTGGTCAGGAAAACTTTCAGTCTAGAAACTGATCAAATATCGTCATTTTTTTCAAATCAGGATGTACACTACCTGCCATATTCATTTGGAAACTAGCTAGGTTTCCATCGAATTGGCGACAGATTTTCATGCGAATATTCTAAAATCCGCATGAAGAAAATATGTGCCACCAGTGGTGTTTCCACCAAACAGACTTGTTGCAGATAAATAAATAAAAAATCAGTACGTGACGACACAAAAGTGACTTTTTACCTTAAGATTTCATGTTCAAGTTCTACGCGTTTCCATTGCATTTTCCACTCTGCGTTTAAATAGCAAATGTGCCTACACTGGTCTTGGCACGTGCCCATAAAGTTGTTCCCGCCGCCATTTCTCACATCATTAATTTTACAGACACAAAAAGATCCCACCATGTCAAACAAACAAATTATCTGTAGGCATTTATAAGCATGTAGCGAAACTTCCCGGTTTCCATCACAGCCGTCGTGATAGAAACTGTGGATGGAAACAGTGAAGACAGATCTTTTAAATTAGGCTCCATTTTGGATTGGAGATCAAATGTTTCATACGAGGCTACAGTACAGAATGTCAAGGTTTTATTTGAAGCTATTTTCATACATACGTTTTACCATTCAGAAATGAAAGTGACTTTATGTATCAAGTCCCCCCCCATTTGAAGGTGTCATAAGTATATGGACAAATTCTCTTCTAGTGTATTAAAGAACTCAAGTTTAGTATGTGGTTCCATATTCCTAGCATACAATGACTCTACAAAGTTTTTGGGATGCATTTGCAGTTTGTTTTGGTTGCGTTTCAGATGATTCTGTGCCCAATAGAAATGATTGGTAAATAATGTATTGTGTCACTTTTATTGTAAATAAGAATATAATACGTTTCTGAACACTTCTACATTAAATGTGGATGCTACCATGATTACTACGCTTGGGCGGTATATCGTATACCGGGGTATTTGGAAAAAGCCACGGGACGGTTTTTCAATACCGTCAATGCTAATTATTTGATGTTTTTCAAATAAATTTGAAATTTTGTAGATACTTTTAAAGATAATACCTCTAGTCAACTTGTGCAATACGTTAGGAGGTAAAGCAGATCGCGTTCTTCATTTCACCCGTCACATTATTTTACATTATGCAGCTTACCGTAGTTCCCCAGAACAGTTGAGCCAGTCACGTGTTTGTTTGTAAATAGCACACCGTGAGACGGCGGGAGCTGGTGAGTCCGCAGCGTTCTAGATCTATCGGCGAGTCTCTGTTGCGCAGCGCACATGAGGTGATGAAGTTACACTTGTATACAATTCATTACTAAAAATGTTTGCCATCAGATATCTGGTGGTCCTCTGGAGCTCCGTTGGTAGAGCATGGTGCTTGCAACGCCAGGATAGTGGGTTTGATTCCCTGGACTAACCATACGTTAAATGTATGCACGCATGACTGAAAGTGGCTTTGGATAAAAGCGTCTGCTAAATGGCATATTATTATTATTATTATTATCTCCTTATAATGGCTTTCTGCCAGAAGTCAGAGGTCTGGATGAGATAGTACAGCGGCCATTTTGTCCCTGTGCTTCCTACGAGCGTTGTTTTCCCTCCTCTGTTCTTCTCCCCTCTGCTTCCTGTACACATGGTGCTCTTCCTTCAGAAAAGCATGCATCACAGATTTGTTCATTTGCACAATTTCTCTCGTTCACTTTCGCCTGTAAATGTCCACACTCACCGAACATGACATACGGTAGCTACTAGCTATGCTTGTATAACTTTATGAGCTGGATTTGCCTGGCTTTGCAATTAGTTTGTTCGTTTTCACTCGTTAGCATTTAGCTAACAGCGTCTATGTGATTTCACTATTACTTGTGCTAATTGTGTTAGCATTCTGGTAATCATTCATTGGCTTTTTTAACAATTGCGCCCCCTTGTGTGCTGTACCGGTAATACCGTAAATCCTGGGACGGCAGAAGAACACTATGACGGTATGAAAATCTGGATACCACCCAAGCCTAATGATTACAGATAGTCATGAATGAATAGTGAAAAATTATGAGTGAGAAAGGTAGAGGAACAGATCATATCCCCAAAACATGCTTATCTCTCACCATTACCAATAACAGGGGAATTTAGCATGACATCTATGCCTCTGTAACTTTGTTATCGGAGGGTAAGTATTAAAATAACCTCAAATAAAAAAAAGGTGACATTCTGTACTGTCGTCTCATATGAAACATTTGATCTCAAAATCCAAAATGCTGCAGTAAAGCTCCAAATTAAAAAAGACTTAGCTAGCTTAAGTTGAATGCACTGACTATAAGTAGCTCTGGATAAGAGTGTCTGCTAAAATATGACATACTACACGTGTCTTGTACACACAGTGTCATCAGACATCATAACATGTAATACACAGTACATGTAAAGATATGTACCTCCCAGTAGTGTTGCCCGCTGGAGTATTGTGCGGTGGCCAGGATGCCACAGAAGCGGGTGAAGCGCTGAGGCAGGTCTGGTTCCTGGCTACGGGTACGCACCTCCTCTACCTTGGTGTCGAAGTCTGTGATGGCCAGGTTAGGGTGGGCCGTGTCTGGGTCCAGGGTCAGGTTCTGGGGCACTGGGAGCAGGAGGGGAGAGAGAGAGAGAGATGGAGGGAACGAGAGAAGGAGGTGGAAGAGGGAGAACCGAGACAGAGAGAGTGGGGAGGAGAGAGAGAGAGAAAAGGTAGAGGGGGTGTGGGAGAGAGGGGTGGCCAGAGAGAGAAAAAGGAGAGAGAGAAAGAGAAAGGAGAGAGAGAAAGAGGGAGACAGAGACAGAGAGAGGGGGGGGAGAGAGAGAAAGGTAGAGGGGGTGTGGGAGAGAGAGAGAAAAGGTAGAGGGGGTGTGGGAGAGAGGGGTGGCCAGAGAGAGAGAGAGAGAAAGGAGAGAGAGAGAAAGGGGGAGACAGAGCGGGATAGCGAGAGACAAAGTCAGAGAGAGGGGGGAGAGAGAGGGAGGAGACAAGGAGAGGTAGATTTGATGGGAAGCTCATCTGTGCAGCACGTAGACGTGTTAATAGAACAGTCAAGAGAGGGTCTGTGTCTGTGTGTGTGTCCAGGTCAACTCACTGGTGTGCAGCACATGCATCATCCTTTTCCACAAGATCAGCTGATGGGGTCCAGAGAACTCATTCATCCAGTCCCCCGGACAGTTAACAGATGATATGAGAGGGCTCACCTTTAGAGGACTGGAGAGAGGAGGGGAGAGGAGAGGAGAGGAAGGGAGAGAAGAGAGGAAGGGAGAGAAGAGTAGAGGAGAGGAGAGGAAGGGAGAGGAGGGGAGAGAAGAGGAGAGGAAGGGAGAGAAGAGGAGAGGAAGGGAGAGAAGAGGAGAGGAGAGGAAGGGAGAGGAGGGGAGAGAAGAGGAAGGGAGAGGAGAGGAGAGAAGAGGAAGGGAGAGAAGAGGAAGGGAGAGAAGAGGAAGGGAGAGAAGAGGAAGGGAGAGGAGAGAAGAGGAAGGGAGAGAAGAGGAAGGGAGAGAAGAGGAAGGGAGAGAAGAGGAAGGGAGAGGGAAGAGGAGAGAAGATGAGAGGAGGGGAGAGAAGAGAAGAGGAAGGGAGAGGAGGAAGGGAGAGGAGAGGAGAGAAGAGGGAAGAGGAGAGAAGATGAGAGGAGGGGAGAGAAGAGAAGAGGAAGGGAGAGAAGAGGAGGAAAGAGGAGAGAAGAGGAGGGGAGAGAAGAGGAGGGGAGAGAAGAGGAGAGGAGAGGAGAGGAGAGGAGAGGAGAGGAGAGGAGAGGAGAGGAGAGGAGAGGAGAGGAGAGGAGAGGAGAGGAGAGGAGAGGAGAGGAGAGGAGAGGAGAGGAGAGGAGAGGAGAGGAGAGGAGAGGAGGGGAGAGGTTGGATTATATATATATGATGTCATACTGGCCATGTTACCTCACTGGGCTGTAACAGGGAGGAGGAGAGACATACAGTGAGGGAAAAAAGTATTTGATCCCCTGCTGATTTTGTACGTTTGCCCACTGACAAAGAAATGATCAGTCTATAATTTTAATGGTAGGTTTATTTGAACAGTGAGAGACAGAATAACAACAAACAAATCCAGAAAAACCCATGTCAAAAATGTTATAAATTGATTTGCATTTTAATGAGGGAAATAAGTATTTGACCCCCTCTCAATCAGAAAGATTTCTGGCTCCCAGGTGTCTTTTATACAGGTAATGAGATGAAATTAGGAGCACACTCAAATGGAGTGCTCCTAATCTCAGCTTGTTACCTGTATAAAAGACACCTGTCCACAGAAGCAATCAATCAGATTCCAAACTCTCCACCATGCACAAGACCAAAGAGCTCTCCAAGGATGTCAGGGACAAGATTGTAGACCTACACAAGGCTGGAATAGGCTACAAGACCATCGCCAAGCAGCTTGGTGAGAAGGTGACAACAGTTGGTGCGATTATTCGCAAATGGAAGAAACACAAAATAACTGTCAATCTCCCTCGGCCTGGGGCTCCATGCAAGATCTCACCTCGTGGAGTTGCAATGATCATGAGAACAGTGAGGAATCATCCCAGAACTACACGGGAGGATCTTGTCAATGATCTCAAGGAAGCTGGGACCACAGTCACCAAGAAAACAATTGGTAACACACTACGCCGTGAAGGACTGAAATCCTGCAGCGCCCGTAAGGTCCCCCTGCTTAAGAAAGCACATATACATGCCCGTCTGAAGTTTGCCAATGAACATCTGAATGATTCAGAGGAGAACTGGGTGAAAGTGTTGTGGTCAGATGAGACCAAAATGGAGCTCTTTGGCATCAACTCAACTCGCCGTGTTTGGAAGAGGAGGAATGCTGCCTATGACCCCAAGAACACCATCCCCACCGTCAAACATGGAGGTGGAAACATTATGCTTTGGGGGTGTTTTTCTGATAAGGGGACAGGACAACTTCACCGTATCAAAGGGACAATGGACGTGGCCATGTACCGTCAAATCTTGGGTGAGAAGCTCCTTCCCTCAGCCAGGGCATTGAAAATGGGTCGTGGATGGGTATTCCAGCATGACAATGACCCAAAACACACGGCCAAGGCAACAAAGGAGTGGCTCAAGAAGAAGCACATTAAGGTCCTGGAGTGGCCTAGCCAGTCTCCAGACCTTTAATACCATAGAAAATCTGTGGAGCGAGCTGAAGGTTCGAGTTGCCAAACGTCAGCCTCGAAACCTTAATGACTTGGAGAAGATCTGCAAAGAGGAGTGGGACAAAATCCATCCTGAGATGTGTGCAAACCTGGTGGCCAACTACAAGAAACGTCTGACCTCTGTGATTGCCAACAAGGGTTTTGCCACCAAGTACTAAGTCATGTTTTGCAGAGGGGTCAAATACTTATTTTGCTCATTAAAATGCAAATCAATTCATAACATTTTGACATGCGTTTTTCTGGATTGTTTTGTTGTTATTCTGTCTTTCACTGTTCAAATAAACCTACCATTAAAATTATAGACTAATCATGTCTTTGTCAGTGGGCAAACGTACAATATCAGCAGGGGATCAAATACTTTTTTCCCTCACTGTAGCTTAACATTATATGTATCACACATGTTATATATGATCAAATCAAACCACATGCGCCGAATACAACAGGTGTAGACAATACCGTGAAATGCTTACTTACAGCC
Organism: Coregonus lavaretus; assembly: GCF_964263955.1. Classification (NCBI taxonomy): domain Eukaryota; kingdom Metazoa; phylum Chordata; class Actinopteri; order Salmoniformes; family Salmonidae; genus Coregonus; species Coregonus lavaretus. The sequence continues at coordinate 61,654 of NW_028156415.1, forward strand.
CTTAACCAACAATGCATTTATTTCTTAATAAAAAAGTAAAATAAAACAAAAAAGTGTTGAGAAAAAAAAGAGCAGAAGTAAAATAAAATAACAGTAGGGAGGCTATATATACAGGGGGGTACCGGTGCAGAGTCAATGTGCAGGGGCACCGGCTAATTACATTTTAGTCACTTAGCAGACGCTCTTATCCAGAGCGAATTACAGTTAGTGAGTACATACATTTTTCATACTGGCCCCCCCCCATGGGAATCGAACCCACAACCCTGGCGCTGCAAGCGCCATGCTCTACCAACTGAGCTACAGGAGGCTACAAAACAAACCTTTCATGCCATTTCAAATGAACGACAGGTCAAAATATCCAACTGGATTTGTGTTTGTTAGCACTAACGTTAGCTATGAAACATCGTCTGAACTGTCTATCTTAAAAGTGATAAGAAATTAAGCATGCAGTTAGCGAATTAGAAAATAATAGCTAGCTAACGCGTTAGCTGGCTAACATAGCTAACATTTCGGTAGCTAGCTAGCCAACTGAACAAGATAGACATTACATTAGCTAGCATCATTATTCGATAGCAAAAGCTAGACAGTAAAACCAAGCATTACTTTGTGACATGTGATGTGACACCTTATTAGTAATAATTTCCAATATCCTTGTTTTTACATGCTGTGCAAACGTTTCCCCTCAATGCTAGCGAGCTAACTAGCTAAATTGTAAATTTCATGATGACAACTGCTACAATACAATCGACCAAATTAACCTTATAACTACATGTAGCTAAAAAGGTGAAACATATACATATATAGCTAGTTGAGGTAATATGTACATGTGGGTATAGTTAAAGTGACTATGCATAAATAATTAACAGAGTAGCAGCAGCGTAAAAAGATGGGGTGGGGGGGCAGTGCAAATAGTCCGGGTAGCCATGATTAGCTGTTCAGGAGTCTTATGATGTCATACTGGCCATGTTACCTCACTGGGCTGTAACAGGGAGGAGGGGAGACGGCCGTCAACTGTTATAGGAACTAAAACAACATGGGATATAGTGGAGTGTTCAGTAAAAGGCCTTTAAACATGGGATATAGTGGAGTGTTCAGTCAAAGGCCTTTAAACATGGGATATAGTGGAGTGTTCAGTAAAAGGCCTTTAAACATGGGATATAGTGGAGTGTTCAGTAAAAGGCCTTTAAACATGGGATATAGTGGAGTGTTCAGTAGAAGGCCTTTAAACATGGGGTATAGTGGAGTGTTTAGTAAAAGGCCTTTAAACATGGGGTATAGTGGAGTGTTCAGTAAAAGGCCTTTAAACATGGGGTATAGTGGAGTGTTCAGTAAAAGGCCTTTAAACATGGGGTATAGTGGAGTGTTCAGTAAAAGGCCTTTAAACATGGGGTATAGTGGAGTGTTCAGTAAAAGGCCTTTAAACATGGGGTATAGTGGAGTGTTCAGTAAAAGGCCTTTAAACATGGGGTATAGTGGAGTGTTCAGTAAAAGGCCTTTAAACATGGGATATAGTGGAGTGTTCAGTAAAAGGCCTTTAAACATGGGATATAGTGGAGTGTTCAGTAAAAGGCCTTTAAACATGGGATATAGTGGAGTGTTCAGTAAAAGGCCTTTAAACATGGGATATAGTGGAGTGTTTAGTAAAAGGCCTTTAAACATGGGATATAGTGGAGTGTTCAGTAAAAGGCCTTTAAACATGGGGTATAGTGGAGTGTTCAGTAAAAGGCCTTTAAACATGGGATATAGTGGAGTGTTCAGTAAAAGGCCTTTAAACATGGGATATAGTGGAGTGTTCAGTAAAAGGCCTTTAAACATGGGATATAGTGGAGTGTTCAGTAAAAGGCCTTTAAACATGGGATATAGTGGAGTGTTCAGTAAAAGGCCTTTAAACATGGGGTATAGTGGAGTGTTCAGTAAAAGGCCTTTAAACATGGGATATAGTGGAGTGTTCAGTAAAAGGCCTTTTCTCAAGACTACAGGCCGAACATGGGAAAACCAGACGCAGATTACAGGCTGAACATGGGAAAACCAGACGCAGACTACAGGCCGAACATGAGAAAACCAGACGCAGACAACAGGCCGAACATGGGAAAACCAGACGCAGACTACAGGCCGAACATGGGAAAACCAGACGCAGATTACAGGCCGAACATGAGAAAACCAGACGCAGATTACAGGCCGAACATGGGAAAACCAGACGCAGACAACAGGCCGAACATGTGAAAACCAGACGCAGACTACCGAACACGAGAAAACACGATGAATCAAAAGAAAACGGAAAACTTACTTTTTGTACGTCTCAGTGATGCTCTGTGGAGAGACAGACAGAAGATAAGACACAAACTCTTTCACACAGCGAAAACAAGCCCTATATAGAATGTCCTAGAAGGCAGGAAAATAAAACAGCCTATACGTTTCTGAAAATTCTGTTACTGAAGGCATGTCTGTAATCCGTAACTCATTGTCCTTCCATCCGGACTGTATAATGGAGTGGATTCTCCAAACCGGCACCTATATCCCGGCGGTGGTAGACTGTGGTAGGCTATGGGGAAGCGCGTCTTGTGTGCAGTCTACCACAGCTTCTGCACAGGGCTAAGCTAACACCACCATGTGTAGTCATTTGACAATAGGCCTGGAGAGAATTCTGAGACCTTTTCTTAACTTAAATAGCAAGTCCCATCCAGTTGACTCATTGTGAAAGCCCTCGACGGCGCTGCCCATGCTAAAACAGGTTTTTAGACTTCTAGCCAACTCTATGAGTCTGACCATAGAAAAAGTGGGGAGGCTTGACATGCTACATTCATCAAGACCTCAGTAACATGAAACTAGAAGACAAAATGTCTGGGGCTTCTCAGTAAACCTTTTCCTGGTTAACTTTACATGAACCCTTCTCAGTAAACCTTTTCCTGGTTAACTTTACATGAACCCTTCTCAGTAAAATGTTTCCTGGTTAACTTTACATGAACCCTTCTCAGTAAACCTTTTCCTGGTTAACTTTACATGAACCCTTCTCAGTAAACCTTTTCCTGGTTAACTTTACATGAACCCTTCTCAGTAAAAATTTTCCTGGTTAACTTTACATGAACCCTTCTCAGTAAACATTTTCCTGGTTAACTTTACATGAACCCTTCTCAGTAAACATTTTCCTGGTTAACTTTACATGAACCCTTCTCAGTAAACCTTTTCCTGGTTAACTTTACATGAACCCTTCTCAGTAAACCTTTTCCTGGTTAACTTTACATGAACCCTTCTCAGTAAACCTTTTCCTGGTTAACTTTACATGAACCCTTCTCAGTAAAAATTTTCCTGGTTAACTTTACATGAACCCTTCTCAGTAAACATTTTCCTGGTTAACTTTACATGAACACTTCAGAAAACCCCGTAAACACTGTAGCACATTTTCTATCAACCATCTCAGACAGGACAGAAACTGTGAGAGAGAGAGAGTGTGTGTGTGTGTGTGTGTGTGTGTGTGTGTGTGTGTGTGTGTGTGTGTGTGTGTGTGTGTGTGTGTGTGTGTGTGTGTGTGTGTGTGTGTGTGTGTGTGGGGCTATCAGTCCTCTGGTGTTGCGTAGGAGCTCCCCCAACTGGCGTGCTTGGTGTACTCCACCCTGGTGCAGGACCTGCCTGCCACAGTATCTGTGTATCTAACTGTGTGTGTGTGTGTATCCAACTCTCTGTGTGTGTGTGTGTGTGTGTGTGTGTGTGTGTGTGTGTGTGTGTGTGTGTGTGTGTGTGAGACAAACTAACCTCGAAGCTGGTGTTTCCTCTGATGTGGTTGTGTATCTAACTGTGTGTGTGTGTGTGTATCCAACTCTCTGTGTGTGTGTGTGTGTGTGTGTGTGTGTGTGTGTGTGTGTGTGAGACAAACTAACCTCGAAGCTGGTGTTTCCTCTGATGTGGTTGTGTATCTGGGCCATGTGTTTGTCCACAGCTACCACCTCAGTCTCCACCCACCTCAGGTTCTCATCTATCACCCCTAAGACAGCCCCCTCCTCAGCATCCAGAGCCTAAGGATGGACAATTCAACATTATTACATAGTTGGAACTCTCATGACAATTTTCTGAATAATCTAATTATTATTTTGCTGCTGCTATATGCAAATTAGCCCAATGTGAATCAAAGTATTCAGTATACCAATTAACCATTAGGCTACACAGAGTATACCAATTAACCATTAGGCTACACAGAGTATACCAATTAACCATTAGGCTACACAGAGTATACCAATTAACCATTAGCCTACACAGAGTATACCAATTAACCATTAGGCTACACAGAGTATACCAATTAACCATTAGGCTACACAGAGTATACCAATTAACCATTAGGCTACACAGAGTATACCAATTAACCATTAGGCTACACAGAGTATACCAATTAACCATTAGGCTACACAGAGTATACCAATTAACCATTAGGCTACACAGAGTATACCAATTAACCATTAGGCTACACAGAGTATACCAATTAACCATTAGGCTACACAGAGTATACCAATTAACCATTATCCTACACAGAGTATACCAATTAACCATTAGGCTACACAGAGTATACCAATTAACCATTAGCCTACACAGAGTATACCAATTAACCATTAGCCTACACAGAGTATACAAATTAACCATTAGGCTACACAGAGTATACTATTTGATATGGTTTGCCATCTCTTAGTTGATTAAATAAAAAAGCAGATGAAATTTGAGAACACTATTGTACGGTACCTAACGAAACCATCAGCATGCAAAAAGTTTACTGTGAATAAATGTTTGAATACTAACACTAGTAATACTGAAACAGGGTCCTCTGTGGCTCGGTTGGTAAAGCAGCGTTTGCAACGCCAGGATTGTTGGTTTGATTCCCGCTGAGGCCACCCATACAAACAAAAGTACGCATGCATGACTAACTCCCTCTGGATAAAGGTGACAGCGAAATGGCATATTATTGTTATTATTATAATATTAGTAGTGTGAGAGATAATATAATGTATATATAAATTACCTCCAGCAAGTCGTCCTTCTCATCCAGCAGGAACTGGACCAGAGAGCCTACATCCTCCTCAATCTTCTCCTTCAGCTTCAGCTTCTTTAACTGGAAGACATGATAACATGGGGAAAAGATACTGGCATCACCTAATGGTCATCTGCAACACATGACTGTCAGTATAACTGGAGGATATATGAACACATGACTGTCAGTATAACTGGAGGATATATGAACACATGACTGTCAGTATAACTGGAGGATATATGAACACATGACTGTCAGTATAACTGGAGGATAAATGAACACATGACTGTCAGTATAAGTGGAGGATATATGAACACATGACTGTCAGTATAACTGGAGGATATATGAACACATGACTGTCAGTATAACTGGAGGATATATGAACACATGACTGTCAGTCTAACTGGAGGATATATGAACACATGACTGTCAGTATAACTGGAGGATATATGAACACATGACTGTCAGTATAACTGGAGGATATATGAACACATGACTGTCAGTATAACTGGAGGATATATGAACACATGACTGTCAGTATAACTGGAGGATATATGAACACATGACTGTCAGTATAACTGGAGGATGTATGAACACATGACTGTCAGTATAACTGGAGGATATATGAACACATGACTGTCAGTATAACTGGAGGATATATGAACACATGACTGTCAGTATAACTGGAGGATATATGAACACATGACTGTCAGTATAACTGGAGGATGTACTGTATAAACACGACTGTATGTATGTGTGTATATACACTGCTCAAAAAAATAAAGGGACCACTAAAATAACACATCCTAGATCTGAATGAATTAAATAATCTTATTAAATACTTTTTTCTTTACATAGTTGAATGTGCTGACAACAAAATCACACAAAAAGTATCAATGGAAATCAAATGTATCAACCCATGGAGGTCTGGATTTGGAGTCACCCTCAAAATTAAAGTGGAACACCACACTACAGGCTGATCCAACTTTGATGTAATGTCCTTAAAACAAGTCAAAATGAGGCTCAGTAGTGTGTGTGGCCTCCATGTGCCTGTATGACCTCCCTACAACGCCTGGGCATGCTCTTGTTGAGGTGGCGGATGGTCTCCTGAGGGATCTCCTCCCAGACCTGGACTAAAGCATCCGCCAACTCCTGGACAGTCTGTGGTGCAACGTGGCGTTGGTGGATGGAGCGAGACATGATGTCCCAGATGTGCTCAATTGGATTCAGGTCTGGGGAACGGGCGGGCCAGTCCATAGCATCAATGCCTTCCTCTTGCAGGAACTGCTGACACACTCCAGCCACATGAGGTCTAGCATTGTCTTGCATTAGGAGGAACCCAGGGCCAACCGCACCAGCATATGGTCTCACGGGGTCTGAGGATCTCATCTCGGTACCTAATGGCAGTCAGGCTACCTCTGGCGAGCGAATGGAGGGCAGTGCGGCCCCCCAAAGAAATGCCACCCCACACCATGACTGACCCACCGCCAAACCGGTCATGCTGGAGGATGTTGCAGGCAGCAGAACATTCTCCATGGCATCTCCAGACTCTGTCACGTCTGTCACATGTGCTCAGTGTGAACCTGCTTTCATCTGTGAAGAGCACAGGGCACCAGTGGCGAATTTGCCAATCGTGGTGTTCTCTGGCAAATGCCAAACGTCCTGCACGGTGTTGGGCTGTAAGCACAACCCCCACCTGTGGACGTCGGGCCCTCATACCACCCTCATGGAGTCTGTTTCTGACCGTTTGAGCAGACACATGCACATTTGTGGCCTGCTGGAGGTCATTTTGCAGGGCTCTGGCAGTGCTCCTCCTGCTCCTCCTTGCACAAAGGCGGAGGTAGCGGTCCTGCTGCTGGGTTGTTGCCCTCCTACGGCCTCCTCCACGTCTCCTGATGTACTGGCCTGTCTCCTGGTAGCGCCTCCATGCTCTGGACACTACGCTGACAGACACAGCAAACCTTCTTGCCACAGCTCGCATTGATGTGCCATCCTGGATGAGCTGCACTACCTGAGCCACTTGTGTGGGTTGTAGACTCCGTCTCATGCTACCACTAGAGTGAAAGCACCGCCAGCATTCAAAAGTGACCAAAACATCAGCCAGGAAGCATAGGAACTGAGAAGTGGTCTGTGGTCACCACCTGCAAAACCAGTCCTTTATTGGGGGTGTCTTGCTAATTGCCTATAATTTCCACCTGTTGTCTATTCCATTTGCACAACAGCATGTGACATTTATTGTCAATCAGTGTTGCTTCCTAAGTGGACAGTTTGATTTCACAGAAGTGTGATTGACTTGGAGTTACATTGTGTTGTTTAAGTATTCCAGCAAAGGCTAACTTTTTCAAACAGAAATGTGCATCCTGTAGCACTAACTCCAAAAAGTTTTGGGACACTGTAAAGTCCATGGAGAATAAGAGCACTTCCTCCCAGCTGCCCACTGCACTGAGGCTAGGAAACACTATCACCACCGATAAATCTACAATAATCGAGAATTTCAACAAGCATTTTGCTACGGCTGGCCATGCTTTCCATCTGGCTACCACTACCCCGGCCACCAGCTCTGCACCCTCCGCTGCAACTTGCCCATGCCCCCCCCGCTTCTCCTTCACACAAATCCAGACAGCTGATGTTCTGAAAGAGCTGCAAAATCTGGACCCCTACAAATCATCTGGGCTAGACAATCTGGACCCTTTCTTTCTAAAACTAGCCGCCGAAATTGTCGCAACCCCTATTACTAGCCTGTTCAACCTCTCTTTCGTAACGTCTGAGATCCCCAGAGATTGGAAAGCTGCCGCGGTCATCCCCCTCTTCAAAGGGGGTGACACTCTAGATCCAAACTGTTACAGACCTATATCCATCCTGCCCTGCCTTTCGAAAGTTTTTGAAAGCCAAGTTAACAAACAGATCACCGAGACCATTTCGAATCCCACCGTACCTTCTCCGCTATGCAATCCGGTTTCCGAGCTGGTCATGGGTGCACTTCAGCCACGCTCAAGGTCCTAAACGATATTATAACCGCAATCGATAATAGACAGTACTGTGCAGCCGTCTTCATCGACCTGGCCAAGGCTTTCGACTCTGTCAACCACCGCATTCTTATTGGCAGACGAAATAGCCTTGGTTTCTCAAATGACTGCCTCGCCTGGTTCACCAACTACTTCTCAGATAGAGTTCAATGTGTCAAATCGGAGGGCCTGTTGTCTGGACCTATGGCAGTCTCTATGGGGGTGCCACAGGGTTCAATTCTTGAGCCGACTCTTTTCTCCGTGTATATCAATGATGTCGCTCTTGCTGCTGGTGACTCTCAGATCCACCTCTACGCAGACGACACTATTTTGTATACATCTGGCCCTTCATTGGACACTGTGTTAACAAACCTCCAAACAAGCTTCAATGCCATACAACACTCCTTCAGTAGCCTCCAACTGCTCTTAAACACTAGTAAAACTAAATGCATGCTCTTCAATCGAACGCTGCTGGCACCCGCCCACCCGACTAGAATCACTACTCTCGACGGGTCTGACCTAGAGTATGTGGACAACTACAAATACCTAGGTGTCTGGTTAGACTGTAAACTCTCCTTCCAGACTCACATTAAGAATCTCCAATCCAAAATTAAATCTAGAATCAGTTTCCTATTTCGCAACAAAGCCTCCTTCACTCATGCTGCCAAACATGCCCTCGTAAAACGGACTATCCTACCGATCCTTGACTTCGGCGATGTCATTTACAAAATAGCCTCCAACACTCTACTCAGCAAATTGGATGTAGTCTATCACAGTGCCATCCGTTTTGTCTCCAAAGCCCCATATACTACCCACCACTGTGACCTGTACGCTCTTGCTGGCTGGTCCTCACTACATATTCGTCGCCAAACCCACTGGCTCCAGGCCATCTATAAATCACTGCTAGGCAAATCCCCGCCTTATCTTAGCTCATTGGTCACCATAGCAACACCCACCCGTAGTATGCGCTCCAGCAGGTATATCTCTCTGGTCATTCCCAAAGCCAACACCTCCTTTGGCCGCCATTCCTTCCAGTTCTCTGCTGCCAATGACTGGAACAAATTGCAAAAATCTCTGAAGCTGGAGACACTTATCTCCCTCACTAACTTTAAGCATCAGTTGTCAGAGCACCTTACCGATCACTGCACCTGTACACAGCCCATCTGAAATTAGCCCACCCAACTACCTCATCCCTATATTGTTATTTATTTTGCTCATTTGCACCCCAGTATCTCTATTTGCACATCATCTCTTGCACATCTATCATTCCAGTGTTAATACTAATTGTAATTATTTTGCACTATAGCCTATTTTATTGCCTTACCTCCATAACTTGCTACATCTGCACACACTGTATATATATTTTCTGTTGTATTTTTGACTTTATGTTTTGTTTTACCCCATATGTAACTCTGTGTTGTTGTTTTTATCGCACTGCTTTGCTTTATCTTGGCCAGGTCGCAGTTGTAAATGAGAACTTGTTCTCAACTGGCTTACCTGGTTAAATAAAAGTGAAATAAATTAAAATTAAAATTCCCTTAATTTTTTTGAGCAGTATATATATATATATATATATATATATATATACACATACAGTTGAAGTCAGAAGTTTACATACACCTTAGCCAAATACATTTAAACTCAGTTTTTCACAATTCCTGACATTTAATCCTAGTAAAAATACCCTGTCTTAGGTCTGTAAACAATTGTTGGAAAAATTACTTGTGTTATGCACAAAGTAGATGTCCTAACCGACTTGCCAAAACTATAGTTTGTTAACAAGAAATTTGTGGAGTGGTTGAAAAAGAGTTTTAATGACTCCAACCTAAGTGTATGTAAACTTCCGACTTTAACTGTGTGTGTGTATATATATATATATATATATATATATATATATATATATATATATATATATATATATATATATATATATATATATATATATATATATATATATATATATATATATATATATATATATATATATATATATATATATATATATGAGTTCACTGGCATTCCAACAATATATCTATGTATATCCAGAGCACAGCTGTGTACCTTGGCTTCATTCTTGGTTTGCTCGTCCATAGCTTTCACTCTGGTACACACAGTCTTCTGCCATGTTAATTCCACCAGCCTGAGACGCAGCTCGCTCTGAGAGAAACACACACACACACACTTTAGTGTGTTCAACCACTCAATCAATCTTAAAAAGGGCAATCTGCAGTTCAAACAATAACAAAGCAGACACCCCGTCGCTGTTTTAGTAAACACCTGAGGGACGGGGCTGGAGAAACGTAACCACTCAAATTCATAGACAGAGCTATAGATTCAAGGACTGATCATCTATGATATCAAAAATTATAGTTTTAACCATGTTTTGAGGCTCTACAGTTTTATATACAACTGCATTGTTTACAAACAATGTAGTAAAACAAGCTTCTATTTGGGGTTCTGATGGGGTACGACAGTCGAACTAAGCTCATGAGACATTCAGAAGTTATATTCGTCAAGAATCATAATTAATTGAAATATCCCAAACTGGATGTAGCAAATCGCAGATTATTCCTTTAAAAAGAACCATAACAACAAATATTTTTACAGCAACAACAGCATGTTGTGTCCTCGTGCCTCAACTCTTTGACCTCACCTTCATATCCTCGAGGACCTCTGGTACAGGAGCCACATCATGGTGTCTGAAAGGACAGGGGAGCATGGTGATGTTATTAAGGACTTGGTTTGCCTTGGGACCGTCAGTTTGGTGATGTTATTAAGGACTTGGTTTGCCTTGGGACCGTCAGTTTGGTGATATCTACCCTATTGCGCAGAGAGAAGATTTTGAGGGAGGGTAGGATAATGTGTCCCCAGATCAGTGATTAACTGTCAACTTCTACTGCAAACCAGTGATAGTGGTGAAATAATAGGAGGGTAAACTCTGATCAAACCAGTGATAGTGGTGAAATAGACATTTGAAACCCCACCTCTTTAAGGAATACCTGGGATAGGATAAAGTAATCCTTCTACCCCTCCCTTACCCCAACCCCCCCCCCCCCAAAAAAAAAATATTTAAAAAAACACATTGTAAAGTGGTTGTCCCACTGGCTATAAGGTGAATGCACCAATTTGTAAGTCGCTCTGGATAAGAGCGTCTGCTAAATGACGTAAATGTAATGTAAATAATAGGAGGGTAAACTCTGATCAAACCAGTGATAGTGTGGAAACAAATGTTTGATCAGATATTATGCATTTTACCAACACTGTAAGAGTTTAAGTCCAAAAAAGTAATAAACAAATCAATATTTCTAATATTTTTTTAACACTGCTCCCCTAATGAAAAGGCCTGACTTTAAAAAAACTGAAAATAAAAAAATATTTCAAATTAAATTATACAATTAAATCAGACTTTCTTTCCCCAATTTGAGATCTTTAGCCATTTCAGTAATGAGAAGTCCAAGTGGGGTAAAGGGGGTGTTGGAGAATTAGAACCTCATTCTGAAGGCATATAAGCTAATAAATTAACTTGTGCTCATCTAAGGACTACTCCTCTAGATGATGCATTATGGGTAAATAAAACGTTTAAAACTAAAATTGGGAGTTTTTTACAGGAACTTGAAAAAGTGTTACGATAATGAGACATGTCCACAGACACTGTTTGTAAGTAATAAATATTATAGTTTAATGAAAAACTTAAAACTAGTATACCATTTTCATGATTTATGGACAAACTACAGCAACTTGTGTCTTATTAAAATAAACTGAACAAAAACATGCATCAACTTCTAAGATTTTACTGGAGCTACAGTTCATATAAAGGAAATCAGTCACTTGAAATGAATTCATTAGGCCCTCAGCGTGGCCTTTTACTGCCCCCATGCTGTTCGATCAGCATATTGATATGCCACACCCGTCCGCTGGATAGATGATCTTGGCCAAAGGAGAAATGCTGACTAACAGGGATGTTTACTCCCATGGGGGGCGGCGGCGCACAATTGGCCCAGCGTCGTCCAGGGTAGGGGAATGGCCGGCAAGGGATGTAGCTCAGTTGGTAGAGCATGGCGTTTGCAACACCAAGGGTTGTGGGTTAAAAAAATAAAATAATAATAATAATAATAATAATATGCCATTTAGCAGACGCTTTTATCCAAAGCGACTTACAGTCGTGCGTGCATACATTTTTGTGTATGGGTGGTCCCGGGGATCGAACCCACTACCTTGGCGTTACAAGCGCCGTGCTCTACCAGCTGAGCTACAGAGGACCACAATAAATGTATGCACTAACTGTAAGTCGCTCTGGATAAGAGCGTCTACTAAATGACTAAAATGTAAATGTAAAAAAATGTAAACAAAAGTGGACAAAATTTGAGATAAATAGTATTTGTGTGTACGTAACTTTTCTGGGGGGGAAGAAATATTCAGCTCATGAAACATGGGACCAACACTTTACATGTTACCCTTATATATTTTTGTTCAGTGTAAATTAGATTTTTTCAAAATACAAAATTCAGTCAAATGTATTTAAAATAAGACACTTAGACATCTTAGTCCTCAGAATGATAGTTGATTTTTTCAGATGCATCATGGTTTTGTAAGTCAATGTGCTACAGACATCTTAAAACTGGTTTCATGAGAATCACCCAGTAACACAAGAGATATACCAACAGCTTCTACCCCCCAAGCCATACGACTGTTCTCTCTGCTGCCGCACGGCAAGTGGTCCCAGTGCACCAAGTCTGGAACCAACCCCTGAACAGCTTCTTACAGTAAGTGAGTGCATACATTATTTTAATTTTTTATACTGGCCCCTGTGGGAATCGAACCCACAACCCTGGTGTTGCAAACGCCATGCTCTACCAACTGAGCTACATCCCTGCCGGCCATTCCCTCCCCTACCCTGGACGACACTGGGCCAATTGTGCGCCGCCCCATGGGTCTCCCGGTCGCGGCCGGCTACGACAGAGCCTGGATTCGAACCAGGATCTCTAGTGGCACAGCTAGCACTGCAACTTGGAATGCAATTTAATACCAATTCTGAGGTCTGCGTCCGCCACACACCTGCTAATATCCCTCTCCAGAAATACGCCCATGTTGGCATTAGTAGTATTTTTAGGACTGTCTGTCACCAAAGGCTACAGCCTACATGGCTCATATGAGGCAGGTGTGCCATTTTAGCCATGAGCATTCTCCTGTAGCCTGACAGACATAGTAGCATAGTGGCTAGGCTATAGATGGCTGAAACATGGGGTTGCCCTGCTTCTCATTAGCTAGACCACAAACTAAGTGTTCAGAATAATGACACAATACCATAATGATACCACTGTGAAGAAATGCCTTACAGTCAAATATACAGCACTGTTAATGTATAAAAAAACACGTGGTCAACTCTCTCACCTGGAGAGCTAGGCCACTGGGTGTGCATGCAGACTTTTGATCTCAATGACATACTCTGTCAAGCGGTGTTATTTCCTCTATATTGACAGTTGAGAAATAATTAATTATACTCACATAAAGCTAAGACTCCTCTTTTTTTAACAGTAAGAGTAGTTGTTTTAAAAACGGTGTCTTTCCTGCAATTACATTTAGAAATGTTGCTCAACTGTCAGTATGCTTCCGCTTATCAGAACGCATCTCTCCTTTCACTCCGTGTGCAAAGGCAGGAGAGGGAGTGAGAGCCAGCAGCGAAACAGGGACAGGGCAGATACTTTCATTGCAGGAAGCATGATGTGCACACACACACAAAGGTGCACATGTGGTTGGATAGCTCTCCAACATCTTGAAAGTGGCCTCCAGTATTATTTGATGTGCCATTGTTTTGCTGCGTGGCAACAGTTAACCAGCGACTCAATACACAGGAAACACTGTAGTCATCTCCGTCACCTCCGACCTTTAAAAACTGAACTTAAGACATTTTAAGACTTAAAGCTAATCTAATCTAAACTCTAATCTAACTAATCAGATAAATGAATTTAAGACATTAAGGACCCTGGACTCTCGATGTCAATCTTAAATGAATCATTGTTTATTAACAGTTAGCTGGAGAGGTTCCAACAAACTTGATGCACCATAGTGAACGTCGGTCATGACCTCTGTCGTGGCAGTCCCGTTAGATCTCTTATATACTGCTTACAGACGCGTTACATAGGCCTAGTTCATAGGGTTGGTTACGGCATGTGTCTGGCACCGTCTCCTATCTTAAGGAGGAGGTCATGACGCCCCCCCCCCGCCCCCCTCATATCTTTACCAGGCACAGGCAGGAACAAAGGATTGTTTATGACACCAAAGACAAGATGAACATTTTCAAGGCTGTCTCTTCACATGATAAAAATGTCCTTCAGAACTGAAATCAAGCAGCTGACGCAATTACACAAAATGTTTTGTTGTGGGTTTCTGAATTTAGGGTAGGGAAAGCTGATCCTAGATCTGTAGGTATCAGGGGAAACTTCACCCTGGAACATTTGTTACCTGTGTGCCCGGGACTCCCTACACACCACACAGATGGGTTTGCTGTCGGAGTGGCAGTACAGCTTCAGCTCCTCTCCATGCCTGTCGCATTTCCCGTCCAGTTTGACGTGTTTGGATGGAGCCGGCTGCTTGCAGGGATTCAGACACTCCAAATCACTCAGCTTATCAACAAGGTTCTTAACCAGGTAGTTCTTGGTGAAGCTGATCTTGTTAAATATCTACAGAGAAAGACAAAGTTCAGAACACACAACTTTTAGTTTTTCTATTATCACTATGAAAAAAGGTACTGAATTAGTTGAGACAGTTAGGCAAACGCTGTTAGCTTGCTACAACCATAGGTAGGGCTGGGCGATATGACCAAAATACACTACATGACCAAAGGTATGTGGACACCTGCACACCGAACATCTCATTCCAAAATCATGGGCATTAAAATAGAGTTGGTCCCCCTTTTCTGCTACAACAGCCTCCACTCTTCTGGGAAGGCATTCCACTAGATGTTGGAACATCGCTGTGGGGACTTGCTTCTATTCAGCCACAAGAGCATTAGTGAGGTCGGGCACCGATGTTGGGCGATTAGGCCTGGCATGGAGTCGGCGTTCCAATTCATCCTAAAGGTGTTCGGTGGGGTTGAGGTCAGGGCTCTGTGCAGGCCAGTCAAGTTCTTCCACACCGACCTCGACAAACCATTTCTGTATGGACCTTGCTTTGTGCACGGGGGTATTGTCATGCTGAAACAGGAAAGGGCCTTCCCAAAACTTTTTCCACTAAGTTGGAAGCACAGAATCGTCTAGAATGTAATTGTATGCTGTAACGTTAAGATTTCCCTTCACTGGAACTAAGAGGCCTAGCCCGAACCATGAAAAACAGTCCCAGACCATTATTTCTCCTCCACCAAACTTTACAGTTGGCACTATGCATTGGGGCATGTAGCGTTCTCCTGGCATCCGCCAAACCCAGATACGTCTGTCGGACTGCCAGATGGTGAAGCGTGATTCATCACTCCAGAGAGCGCGTTTCCACTGCTCCAGAGTCCAATGGCAGCGAGCTTTACACCACTCCAGCCGACGCTTGGCATTGCGCATGGTGATCATAGGCTTGTGTGTGGCTGCTCGGCCATGGAAACCCATTTCATGAAGCTCCCGACGAACAGTTCTTGTGCTGACGTTGCTTCCAGAGGCAGTATGGAACTCTGTAATGAGTGTTGCACTTCAGCGGTCTCGTTCTGTGAGTTTGTTTGGCCTACCACTTTGTGGCTGAGCTGTTGTTGCTCCTAGACGTTTCCACTTCACAATAACAGCACTTACAGTTGACCGGGGGCAGCTCTAGCAGGGCAGAAATTTGCCGAACTGACTTGTTGGAAAGGTGGCATCCTATGACGGTGCCACGTTGAAAGTCACTGAGCTCTTCAGTAAGGCCATTCTACTGCCAACGTTTGTTTATGGAGATTGCATGGCTGTGTGCGCGATTCTATACACTTGTCAGCAACGGGTGTGGCTGAAATAGAGGAATCCACTAATTTGAAGGGTGTCCACATACTTTTGTGTGTATATATATATATATATATATATATATATATATATATATATATATATATATATATATATATATATATATCACAATATTTTTGACGGTATGGTGGTATTTGACTATATTTTACATTTCAAAATAATTAAAGTTCTAAATATGTTTTATGAGTAGTGCATGGGTCCCGAGGACAGAGATTGGGAAACGCTGCACTACGATGACAACTAATACATTCTAAATGGGTTTTCTCCCTTCTGGTGGTTTTATACTCAACCAACCTAGGACAAAACTGACAGAAGTAGTCCAATTACATGTAATAGAACTGTTCATTTATTTTTGCAGTTATATCAAAATACCTATATAGATGGTATTGTAAAAATCCATACAGGTATGTGGATCCATACACGTATACCTTAAAACTATATAACGCCCAGCCCTAGTTCTGGAAAAAAAAATGTATCCTCCGGGTTACCTTCGCCCACGGTCGGCTCGATGCGTGTTTACATTAAGAACAAACATCGGGCTCTTAAAAGAAGATACCTTCATCAATAGGTGCTAAAAGTAGTTAGCGTCTGAATGGGCCAGCCCAGCCCTCGCCTTATCACAGGTAATACATAGTGTCGAAGACATTTTTGACATGGGAGACTAAAAACAGGAAAAGCACTCCTGCATCTGAGTGTGCCCGTTGTAGGTGCGCGGGAAAAATTAAACGATACCTTAAAGATCAAAATAAAGACCCGCACACTACTCTTTCCGGTATAAACTTCGTTTATACTTTGTGATACTGACAAGAGCAGTGTGCGGTTCTTCCTTTCAAGAGAAAGGAGACAGTACAGTAGCTAGTTCATCACAGAGATGCATGGCATGTTGAGATTCGGCCGTGATTACATGTTGGCTTGAATAAACGCCACACTGCCTAGTTAGCTACCAAGCTAATTTACAACACAAAGGCTCCGCGTTTTCAGCATTGTCAGCGTTTTAACTCATCTCTAACGTTATTCCAATTCCAGTGGCAACGCCTAAATTAGGTACGGAAACTGCATTGTAAATTACACTTGCTACGATTAACTCGAGCATTCAAAAGACGACAAAGAAAATTGTCTAGCTAGCCAACAGCTGATAAGATAGAACGGTAGCTGGCGTTGAACCACAACAAACCATTCGGCACTCGGGGCATTGATAACCGACGTCCTCTCCTCCGTTCTCCTCCCAGTGCATCAGGATGCAGAACTTGCAGAAATTGTGTCCGCATTTCAGAATGACGGGGTCGTTGAAGTAGTCAAGGCAGATGGCACAAATTAACTCTTTCTGTAGCTCGCTGTCCGCACGGCTGGATCCCGCAGCCATGTTGTTTCCCTAGCTACCGACACACGTTTCCGGAGCGAAGAAGAAAGCGGAAGTGTTGGCTCATCTTGCATCCTGGGATTGATGACGTGGATGGCAACCTGTGGTCTGGGCGGAGGAAGAGGCGAAGCGAAAGCTTTTACTCCGCCCAAAATCTGTCCACGAAAATAAACCCAAGAAGTGAGGAATTGTTGTATGGTAGTCACTAGGCAGATTTCCATAGAGTACCACAGTATGAGTCATAATACCCATAAAACCTAGCGGTCAAACAGGGAAACGGTTCCAATCGTTTTTCCACCATTCATTTTTCCCATAGGGGATTTTGGAAACACTTAAAATAAGGGCTGTGTTTCGTGTAGGCTTACCCTGGTGTGACGTTTTGATAAACGTGTAAATCTCTCTAGGACAAGGTGACTTTTATCAATATATTCGGCTCCATTTACTTTTATTAACAGCAGGACAATAACCTCAAACACAAGGCCAAATAGACACTGGAGTTGCTTACCAAGAAGACAGAGAATGTTCTTGAGTGGCCGAGTTACAGTTTTGACTTAAATCTACTTGAAAATCTATGGCAAGACCTGAAAATGGTTGTCTAGCAATGATCAACAACCAATTTGACAGAGCTTGAAGAATTGTTAAAATAATAATGAGCAATTGTTGCACAATCCATGTGTGAAAAGCTCTTAGAGACTTACCCAGAAAGACTCACAGCTGTAATCACTGCGAAAGGTGCTTGCTTCTACAAAGTATTGACTCAGGGATGTGAATACCTATGTAAATGAGACATTTCTGTATTTCATTTGCAATAAATTTGCAAACATTTCTAAAAACATGTTTTCACTTTGTCATTATGGGGTATTGTGTGTAGATTGATTATTTTATTGTTAATTTAATCAATTTTGAATTCAGGCTGTAACACAACAAAATGTGGAACAAGTCAAGGGGTATGAATACTTTCTGAAGGAACTGTATGGCTATATATGGCCATATATATCAAAGAACATTACATATATTTAAAAGTATATGATCATATGTTTAAAACCCATATATAAAGTGACATACATTTTAAAATATAGGATCATATATTTTAATAATAATATCTTAATAAACATATATAAATCTCACACCCCCATACAAAACGTTACAATATGCATATGTACAGTATTTTCATCATGCAAAATGTACTCAGAACATTTGTTTTTTGTTTAATGCATTTATTGCTTTGAAATGTATTCCAGATTTATTTAAACATTTTTACATGGCATATATTTAAAAACCATACATAAATCTCAAACGATGAATTATTTAGTAATTGCATTTGGTGTTAGGCAACAATACGACTACTTTATTGTTTCTTGTAGCTACTGTAGATGATACTTGCCATCTCATTTTGAGATTAGATTGAGATGGCGTAGACAACTATTGCAGGTTTACACTGAGTATACAAACATTAAGAACACCTGCTCTTTCCATGACATTGACTGACCAGGTGAATCCAGGTGAACGCTATGATCCCTTATTGATGTCACCTGTTAAATCCACTTCAATCAGTGTAGATGAAAGGGGGAGGAAAATGGTTAAAGAAGGATTTTTAAGCCTTGAGACAATTGAGACATGGATAGTGTAAGTGTGCCATTCAGAGGGTTGATAGGCAGGGTGAGGGGGGATTTTGTTGTGACGTGGGCTAGGGTAGAGAGAGGTGTAGGGAGAGCGAGGGGGACGGTTAGGGACAGGTTTCTGCTCTGGCTTCTCATAAGCCTCTTTAAACAGGGGTTGTGGGAAGCCAGGCAGAATATGGAAAGGACAGGGAGAGAAGGGGGTGTGGAGGGGATAGTGAGGAGGATGGAGAATGAAGAGGGAGGAGAGGAAGTGGGGGCAGCATGCTGCTCGGGAGAGGTGGAAGGGGGGTTTAGGATTTGTGTGTGTGTTTTTAGCTGGGTATAAAGGGGGAGGGAAGGTGCTCCCCTGGGGTGTAATTGCTGTTATTGTTCGGTTTTGTTGGTGTTTGATATATATTGTGTTGGGTGGTTTTGTATTGTTCTTTTTAGTGATGTTGGGGTTGGGAATTAATGGTGTGTGTAATGTGATGTATGGTTTTGAATAAAAAACCTTTAATCAGATAGGCAAGACAAAAATATTTAAGTGCCTATGAACGGGGTATGGTAGTAGGTGCCAGGCACACCGGTTTGTGTCAAGAACTACAACGCTGCTGGGTTTTTCACGCTGTTATGATGAGTTTCTCAGGTATCAAAGAATCAAGGATGCAAGAATTTACTTAGACATTCTGTGGAGATTTCATAACAAGTATTTATTGAATCACGAGCTCGTGGGTTCATCTAACAAACGGACATGGCTTTGCCCTTCGTCAGTTGAACTACCTAACAAAGAAGACACTCTACCTTATATAGCCTTTATTGCCATCTTCCTGGCATACATCTGGCAAGTCTCCATGGGCACTCCCTGTCTTTGATGTTCATCACTTTTTACCCCAAGTCAGTATCCTGTCCATCACTCATGCTATCCTAAACATCACTAATCTACCTTGACATAATGGAATGTAGACTTCATGGCCCCAAACCACTAATCTCTTAACTCTTCCTCTGTCCTCACAACACTATGGCATGACATCATTATACCATAAAAACATCATATCACACGCTCAACAGTTTTCCGTGTGTATCAACAATGGTCCACCACCCAAAGGACATCCAGCCAACTTGACACAACTGTGGGAAGCATTAGAGTCAACATGGGCCAGCATCCCTATGGAATGCATTCGAAACCTTGTAGAATCCATGCCAAGGATTTCCATTGGGAATCATTTATGCCTATTGCCACCAGCAGGGGGCGAGGTATGAGCGTCTCCCCTCCAATCAACAACACTGGAAGAAGATTTCTGTGACAAGTCTAACAGTTTCTCCTCCGGTCTCATTTTTCTTCGTTCTGTTAAACAGGTAAATGGTGTACACAAGCATATTATCTATAGAACATTTTAGAGTCTAAATGGTTGTCGCACGCGCATCTGCGTTGAAAAGTGGCAGAGCTACAGCGGTGTTTGTCAGACCATGAGACATCCCGGATATCGGTCTTCTCACGAAAAAGTCCGTAGCGTCCAAACGGTTTGAGCTACAAACGTATGACCACTCTATGGAAAGGGGAGACTCTTCAAAGCCTTGTTTCGTAGGATTTATTTTTTGACTGTATTTTTTTATTGCCATTTATGAATGTGTTATTCAATACATTTCTCTGGGCTATAGTAGTAAAAGCCAAATTCTATATTCTATGAAATAATTTTTGTATATATATATTTTTATACCTAAAAGGGCCCTAAAATTCACAATCAAATAGTTAAGTGACCCATAATTAGTATGACCGTCTTAAAACAATTCCATATGTCAATTTAGAACCCACCCAGCGTGTAATTGTCTTGTTGCTCAAGTGGTTTGCAAGTGATTTCCATTTTTGTAATGGTTGTCAATTCCTTTGGGCCTGCTTTTTCACAGTGCTCATCTCTCTGTATGTCCTGTGCAACTATTTGTAATGCATCAGTGCAACAATGTTATCATAACTGGCCAAAAGTGATCACACTAATGCACTTTTTCTCCTCAACTTTCCCCAACCGTTAATTTGGCCTATGCTGTAGGCCTGTTTTACATACAGCAATAAGCAAGAGCAAGCTTGCTTCTTTCCTCGAATAGGCTATTAGGCCTAGTATATAAAAAAAAAATATCATAGCTTTTGTTATAGCTTTTTGGGGGATTTCACGTGAAGAGGAATATGCTATTGCTCACGGGAACAGCTGGAAGAGAGAGGCTAGATATGTGTAGCTGAAGTAAGAAGCTAAATATTAGGGCTACAAATATTTACCTGTCAGTGCAATATATATATTTTTTAATAGATTATGAAATGGCAGATCTGTGTGTTCCTAGGCTGCAGTCTACGATCCCAGGCACCAAAGCTCCCCAATTGATTAGGCCTGTGTTTAAGAAAATCATTCTACCTAAGCTACAACAACACAGTGCAATGAGGAATGTATTATTTTTTATCAAGATAGTCCACAATTATTGTCTATAGCCCTCAAACTCAACTCTGGACCACAAAGCCAGTTCCACTGCATTTTTTTCATTGTTCCCCTCTAATCAGGGACTGATTTAGACCTGGGACACCAGGTGGGTGCAATTCATTATCAGGTAGAACAGAAAACCAGCAGGCTCCGAACCTCGTAGGGTAAAGTTTAATACCCCTGGTCTATAGGCTGTAAACTGCAGTGATGTAGGCTAATTTGAAAAACTTTTATATTTTTGTCTTAAAAATTGGACCTAGTGTTATAGATAAGTCGTTGTAGGCTTCTCTGCTGATCTGTAAAATTCATTAAATGTTGTACTAGACTGGTAGGCCTAGGCCAGGACTGCCCAACCCTGTTCCTGGAGAGCTACCGTCCTGTAGGTTTTTGCTCCAACCCTGTTCCTGGAGAGCTACCGTCCTGTAGGTTTTTGCTCCAACCCTGTTCCTGGAGAGCTACCGTCCTGTAGGTTTTTGCTCCAACCCTAATCTAGCACACCTGATTCTAGTAATTAGCAGGTTGATAAGATGAATCAGGTTAGTAGCACCTGGGGTTGGAGTGAAAACCTACAGGAGGGTAGCTCTCTAGGAACAGGGTTGGAGCTAAAACCTACAGGACGGTAGCTCTCCAGGAACAGGGTTGGAGCGAAAACCTACAGGAGGGTAGCTCTCCAGGAACAGGGTTGGTGTTAAAACCTACAGGAGAGTAGCTATCCAGGAACAGGGTTGGAGCGGAAACCTACAGGACGGTAACTCTCCAGGAACAGGGTTGGAGCGAAAACCTACAGGACGGTAGCTCTCCAGGAACAGGGTTGGAGCGAAAACCTACAGGACGGTAGCTCTCCAGGAACAGGGTTGGAGCGGAAACCTACAGGACGGTAACTCTCCAGGAACAGGGTTGGAGTGAAAACCTACAGTAGGGTAGCTATCCAGGAACAGGGTTGGGCAACTCCAGTGCTCAGGGCCTGATTGGTGTCGCACTTTTCCCCCCAGCCTTTTAGCTAACACACCAGATGGAACTATATTGCGTTCGAAACTGAAGACCATGATTAGTGTAATGTTGGAGTCAGGTGTGTCAGCTGAGGCTGGGGCAAACGTGTGATACCAATCAGGTCCCCGAGGACTGGAGTTGCTCACGCCTGAGAGCTATAAGAACACAACTGATTCTGAACTGTAAAAAGAAGAAAAAAACATAGCCTACTCATTTTGCAGAACATATTTATTTTTGGGGATTCAAACGTTGTTACAAAAAAAGTAACGTGTTGACATCACACACACCACTCCCAGACACATTGTTATTCATAAATACGACCATAAATACTCATTCATAAAAGATATACATAGAAAATCAAGTTTAAACCTTGGTGCTGAAGTCGTCCGTACACTCGGAGTAACATTATATTACATCAGCATCTCTCACGTCAGACCCCTAAGGGTGTGTATTCTGTGTTTCTCCCTAGATTACATTGCATTGCATAGCTTGGATTGATAAACATGTGAGAAATGTGCCTTTTATAAAAAAAAAAAAAAAAAGGTGCATTTGGTTAATTATATTTGAGGTGTGTGATAGAACCAAGCCCACAGGTATGTAGTCTATATCCGGGCCCATATTCATAAAGCCTCTTAGAGTAGGAGGTGACAGAGCCAGGCGCAGGACGTGTGAATCAAAGAATAATGGTTTATTCGGCCAATACAGCAGTCCGCAGCAATGCGTAAACCAAATACAGTGCGACTTAAATGCGCACTGGGGAAAACAAAACACACTTGGTGAATATCCCGGCGATAAAAGTAACATAATGCTCAACACGAGCTAGCGACACCTCCACATGGAACAATAACACACAAAGACATGGGGGGGAGCGGAGGGAATAATTATACAGAGACTGATGAGGGGGATATGAACCAGATGTTTGTGGAAAAACAAGACAAAACAAATGGAATGATGAAAACAGGAGCGGCAGTGGCTAGAAGGCCGGTGACGACGAACGCCGAAGCCTGACCGAACAAGGAGAGGAGGCAGCTTCGGAGGGAGTCGTGACAGTAATCTTATTCGTTGCGATCTAAATGGCCAAACTGATGCTAGATGAGTACCCTCTGAGGCTTTATGACTACGGGCATCAGAGCTACGTCTGGTGAATAAAGGACTTGACTATCCCTAATCCGAGGTTCAGAATGGTACATCGCTAACTTCCACACCTATTTGTGATTGGTCAATAATGAGAACTCAAAAAATATCAGTATGCCTCAATCCCAGAACAAATCCATTGGCAGATATCCTTGATAACAACAAGGATGGACAAATACTTGAAAGATATGATTACCGGTCCTCCAAACATTCGACTGGACCCAGCTACAGTGAGCTATATCAAAAGAATACTCTCAGGTTGAGGTTGCATCCCAAATGGCACCCTGTTCCCTATATAGTGCACTACTTTAGACCAGAGCCAATAGGGAATAGGGTGCCATTTGGGACTCAAGCCCAGATAAAGTAAATACTGTTGTTTTTATGTAAAGTAAATGCTGTTGTTTACGGCGCAACACTACTTTGATTGATTCGTTGTTTGTTTTTATCTTAACAAGACAAAGGGCACAGACCCCGTCGCACCACCACCAACACAGCGGATAAATACTGTGGAACAGCAAACACTATGTAGGAAAAAAACGATTGTGTAAAAAAGTTTAAAAAGTATTGTACACGTTCACAGCACTATAGTGGGTATGATGTCATCACGTTCACAGCACTATAGTGGGTATGATGTCATCACGTTCACAGCACTATAGTGGGTATGATGTCATCACGTTCACAGCACTATAGTGGGTATGATGTCATCACGTTCACAGCACTATAGTGGGTATGATGTCATCACAGCACTATAGTGGGTATGATGTCATCACGTTCACAGCACTATAGTGGGTATGATGTCATCATGTTCACAGCACTATAGTGGGTATGATGTCATCACGTTCACAGCACTATAGTGGGTACGATGTCATCACGTTCACAGCACTATAGTGGGTATGATGTCATCACGTTCACAGCACTATAGTGGGTATGATGTCATCACGTTCACAGCACTATAGTGGGTATGATGTCATCACGTTCACAGCACTATAGTGGGTATGATGTCATCACGTTCACAGCACTATAGTGGGTATGATGTCATCACGTTCACAGCACTATAGTGGGTATGATGTCATCACGTTCACAGCACTATAGTGGGTATGATGTCATCACGTTCACAGCACTATAGTGGGTATGATGTCATCACGTTCACAGCACTATAGTGGGTATGATGTCATCACGTTCACAGCACTATAGTGGGTATGATGTCATCACGTTCACAGCACTATAGTGGGTATGATATCATGTTTTGAAAAAGGTAACGGGTTGCATCTTAAATGGCTCCCTATTCCCTAAATGGCACCCTATTCCCTAAATGGCACCCTATTCCCTAAATGGCTCCCTATTCCCTAAATGGCACCCTATTCCCTAAATGGCTCCCTATTCCCTAAATGGCTCCCTATTCCCTAAATGGCACCCTATTCCCTAAATGGCTCCCTATTCCCTAAATGGCACCCTATTCCCTAAATGGCTCCCTATTCCCTAAATGGCTCCCTATTCCCTAAATGGCACCCTATTCCCTAAATGGCTCCCTATTCCCTAAATGGCACCCTATTCCCTAAATGGCTCCCTATTCCCTAAATGGCTCCCTATTCCCTAAATGGCACCCTATTCCCTAAATGGCACCCTATTCCCTAAATGGCACCCTATTCCCTAAATGGCTCCCTATTCCCTAAATGGCACCCTATTCCCTAAATGGCACCCTATTCCCTAAATGGCTCCCTATTCCCTAAATGGCTCCCTATTCCCTAAATGGCACGCTATTCCCTAAATGGCACCCTATTCCCTAAATGGCACCCTATTCCCTAAATGGCACCCTATTCCCTAAATGGCACCCTATTCCCTATGTGATGCAGACATGGTGAAGACAAGTGGTGAATCTCTTCAGGTGCAGATGTAGAGAGTGATTAAATACTGTATTGTGTCTAAGGATACCACTCCTGTGTTCTAGCCAACTGTTCACAAAGTCAGTCTTGAGAAATCTCACGTCCCCTGTATGCCACGTCCCTCAGCTGAATATCAAAACAAGTACGAATTCCAGATTTGTGGCTTTAAGAAATGTATCTCTCTTGACTTATCCGGTGTTGACTTCACAGTTAAAAAATTTCTAAACAACATCCAGTGTATTTTGAACAATATGAAAATGAAAACAGATACAGGCAGTGAAATAAAATGCTAAGCGAAGTCCCCACAGTAGTAAACGTGACAGAAGTGAGGATGTTAACCCTTCCAATACACAGTAAATATTCTACACATACATTTCTATTACATAATAAACAACCCAGCAACAAACCTGTCATCTCTACGAACTCTGGACCTTTTAAAATATGTCTTTATCCCCTGTGCATTTCATCCTGTGAAGGGCATTGTATTGCTACACAAATTAAGTTTAATTGATTACCTATAGGAAGGGCCTATAGAGCACGTCATTAGAATTCTAATTGACAGGAGCATGTGACCAACAGGAGCAACAGGAGCATGTGACCAACAGGAGCGTGTGACCAACAGGAGCGTGTGACCAACAGGAGCAACAGGAGCATGTGACCAACAGGAGCATGTGACCAACAGGAGCATGTGACCAACAGGAGCGTGTGACCAACAGGAGCATGTGACCAACAGGAGCGTGTGACCAACAGGAGCGTGTGACCAACAGGAGCGTGTGACCAACAGGAGCGTGTGACCAACAGGAGCGTGTGACCAACAGGAGAATGTGACCAACAGGAGCAACAGGAGCATGTGACCAACAGGAGCATGTGACCAACAGGAGCATGTGACCAACAGGAGCATGTGACCAACAGGAGCAACAGGAGCGTGTGACCAACAGGAGCGTGTGACCAACAGGAGCGTGTGACCAACAGGAGCAACAGGAGCGTGTGAACAACAGGAGCATGTGACCAACAGGACCAACAGGAGCGTGTGACCAACAGGAGCGTGTGACCAACAGGAGCGTGTGACCAACAGGAGCGTGTGACCAACAGGAGCATTGACCAACAGGAGCAACAGGAGCGTGTGACCAACAGGAGCATGTGACCAACAGGAGCATGTGACCAACAGGAGCAACAGGAGCATGTGACCAACAGGAGCATGTGACCAACAGGAGCAACAGGAGCATGTGACCAACAGGAGCATGTGACCAACAGGAGCAACAGGAGCATGTGACCAACAGGAGCAACAGGAGCATGTGACCAACATGAGCAATAGGAGCATGTGACCAACAGGAGCAATAGGAGCATGTGACCAACAGGAGCAATAGGAGCATGTGACCAACAGGAGCAATAGGAGCATGTGACCAACAGGAGCAATTGGAGCGTGTGACCAACAGGAGCAATAGGAGCATGTGACCAACAGGAGCATGTGACCAACAGGAGCATGTGACCAACAGGAGCAACAGGAGCATGTGACCAACAGGAGCAACAGGAGCATGTGACCAACAGGAGCAACAGGAGCATGTGACCAACAGGAGCAATAGGAGCATGTGACCAACAGGAGCAATAGGAGCATGTGACCAACAGGAGCAATAGGAGCATGTGACCAACAGGAGCATGTGACGCAGTCAGTCAGTGATACAGTTAGCAACACACAGACCTTGATTTGGGGACTGGTGAAGGTATTCCACTATCAGTAATACAGTGAATTTGGGGACTGGTGAAGGTATGCCACTTTCAGTAATACAGTGAAGCCTGGATTATGGGGAGATCTGCGTAGTGCGCTCTGTTGAACGAGAGTTCCCCATTGGTTGAGACACTAGCTATCTGTTGTATGAGAACTCCCCATTGGTCAAGACAATAGCTTTCTGTTGTATGAGAACTCCCCATTGGTCAAGACACTGGCTATCTGTTGAAGGAGAGATCCCCATTGGTCAAGACTCTAGCTATCTGTTGAAGGAGAGCTCCCATTGGTCAATACTCTAGCTATCTGTTGAAGGAGAGCTCCCATTGGTCAATACACTAGCTATCTGTTGAAGGAGAGCTCCCATTGGTCAATACACTAGCTATCTGTTGAAGGAGAGCTCCCATTGGTCAAGACAATAGCTTTCTGTTGTATGAGAACTCCCCATTGGTCAAGACACTGGCTATCTGTTGAAGGAGAGATCCCCATTGGTCAAGACTCTAGCTATCTGTTGAAGGAGAGCTCCCATTGGTCAATACTCTAGCTATCTGTTGAAGGAGAGCTCCCATTGGTCAATACACTAGCTATCTGTTGAAGGAGAGCTCCCATTGGTCAAGACACTAGATATCTGTTAAAGGAGAGCTCCAATTGGTATATGTGTAGCTGCTTGAGGCACTTGCAACACAACAGCTAAGGAAAAGGAAAACCATGACATTTATCAAAAGGAAGAGATGTATTTAAAACCCCAAAACTGGTTGCAGCAGTTTTTTATTTTTATTTTTATATATAAGTGAACATTTCTATAGGTGTTTTAAATTGGAGAGTTTCAATATACAAGGATGAAGCTTTTCAATCACTTGACTTACTGAGAAGCCACAAGATGGAGGCTTTAAAAGTACTCCAGAAACAGTGTAGAAAAAACATTAAAAAAAAACACATTACAAAAGCCCAAATACTCCTCAATACTCTGTCAAATCTTTTTCCGTCCATCCATCCGTCCATTTCTCTCAGACCTCTGAGCTGTTGCTGCAGTCGTCCGTCCGTCCATCTCTCTCAGACCTCTGAGCTGTTGCTGCAGTCGTCCATCCTCGCGACCATCATCGCTTCCGTGCTCGCCGACCCCCTCACCTCCTCTTCCCTCTGCCCCTTCTGTCTGGACCGGACCGCCAGGACGAGGATGATGATGAGGAGGAAGGTGAGCAGCATTCCCACCAGCCCACCCACCACCGTCAGCAGTTCCTCCTCCCCATCCCCCCTGTTCAGCTCCCTTGGTTCCAGCCCGTCGGCGTACAGCTCCCCCCCCCCCGCCGCCCTCCTCTTGGTACGGTCCAGGGCGATGTGCATGATGTTGGTGCCATGGTTGTCGTCTGCTCCGATGTCCTCGGCCACGTCGGGGACCGCCGCTCCGAACGATCCACTGGCTGACCTCCTCACACGGTGACCTTGACCTTTGACCTCTGAGGTAATGGAGAGGTCGTTGCCCGTGGCGACCAGGGAGTGGTGGTACTCGAGGCTCCTCTTGCCGATGCCGTGGTTGGCGTTGTCTTTGGAGCGGACGGTGTAGATGGTGTGGATGAACCACTCACGACCCGCAGCCACCTGGGACAGGAGGTTAGAGGTTAGAGGTTAGAGGTCAGAGGTTAGAGTGTGTTGTCTGCAGACCTGGGTTCAAATAAAAGCATTTCTGATTATTTGTTATATAAATAATTATTTTCTGCATATTTTAGTAATAATAATAATAATAATATGCCATTTAGCAGACGCTTTTATCCAAAGCGACTTACAGTCATGTGCGCATACATTTTTACGTATGGGTGGTCCCGGGGATCGAACCCACTACTATGGCATTACAAGCACCATGCTCTACCAATTGAGCTACAGAGGCCCACAGTATTTGAGGAAGTGTATCTTGCTGTCTGGTACACAACATAACTATCTTGTTGTGTGGTACACAGAATAAGTGAAAGGTTTCAGTCCAAAATGCTATACAGTGGGGAAAAAAAGTATTTAGTCAGCCACCAATTGTGCAAGTTCTCCCACTTAAAAAGATGAGAGAGGCCTGTAATTTTCATCATAGGTACACGTCAACTATGACAGACAAAATTAGAAGAAAAAAATCCAGAAAATCACATTGTAGGATTTTTAATGAAACTATTTGCAAATTATGGTGGAAAATAAGTATTTGGTCAATAACAAAAGTTTCTCAATACTTTGTTATATACCCTTTGTTGGCAATGACACAGGTCAAACGTTTTCTGTAAGTCTTCACAAGGTCTTCACACACTGTTGCTGGTATTTTGGCCCATTCCTCCATGCAGATCTCCTCTAGAGCAGTGATGTTTTGGGGCTGTCGCTGGGCAACACGGACTTTCAACTCCCTCCAAAGATTGTCTATGGGGTTGAGATCTGGAGACTGGCTAGGCCACTCCAGGACCTTGAAATGCTTCTTACGAAGCCACTCCTTCGTTGCCCGGGCGGTGTGTTTGGGATCATTGTCATGCTGAAAGACGCAGCCACGTTTCATCTTCAATGCCCTTGCTGATGGAAGGAGGTTTTCACTCAAAATCTCACGATACATGGCCCCATTCATTCTTTCCTTTACACGGATCAGTCGTCCTGGTCCCTTTGCAGAAAAACAGCCCCAAAGCATGATGTTTCCACCCCCATGCTTCACAGTAGGTATGGTGTTCTTTGGATGCTACTCAGCATTCTTTGTCCTCCAAACACGACGAGTTGAGTTTTTACCAAAATGTTATATTTTGGTTTCATCTGACCATATGACATTCTCCCAATCCTCTTCTGGATCATCCAAATGCACTCTAGCAAACTTCAGACGGGCCTGGACATGTACTGGCTTAAGCAGGGGGACACGTCTCGCACTGCAGGATTTGAGTCCCTGGCGGCGTAGTGTGTTACTGATGGTAGGCTTTGTTACTTTGGTCCCAGCTCTCTGCAGGTCATTCACTAGGTCCCCCCGTGTGGTTCTGGGATTTTTGCTCACCGTTCTTGTGATCATTTTGACCCCACGGGGTGAGATCTTGCGTGGAGCCCCAGATCGAGGGAGATTATCAGTGGTCTTGTATGTCTTCCATTTCCTAATAATTGCTCCCACAGTTGATTTCTTCAAACCAAGCTGCTTACCTATTGCAGATTCAGTCTTCCCAGCCTGGTGCAGGTCTACAATTTTGTTTCTGGTGTCCTTTGACAGCTCTTTGGTCTTGGCCATAGTGGGGTTTGGAGTGTGACTGTTTGAGGTTGTGGACAGGTGTCTTTTATACTGATAACAAGTTCAAACAGGTGCCATTAATACAGGTAACGAGTGGAGGACAGAGGAGCCTCTTAAAGAAGAAGTTACAGGTCTGTGAGAGCCAGAAATCTTGCTTGTTTGTAGGTGACCAAATACTAATTTTCCACCATAATTTGCAAATAAATTCATTAAAAATCCTACAATGTGATTTTCTGGATTTTTTTCCCTTAATTTGTCTGTCATAGTTGACGTGTACCTATGATGAAAATTACAGGCCTCTCTCATCTTTTTAAGTGGGAGAACTTGCACAATTGGTGGCTGACTAAATACTTTTTTTCCCCACTGTATATCAATTTTGAGAAATGTTGGCAAATGAGCTTTTATTGTTTAAAGGGGAATGGAAACACTAGGCTTTAGAACACCAGCTAACCATAACTGTAACTCACCATATTGGCATTGTTGCATCACTGGCAGGATTTCAAATAAATGGCTGAGTCCCAAAACTGTCTGAAAGACCATGAACTCTGTGTCATTAATGAGCAAAAGGTGCTGGTGTCTAACCATATATGAAAACATGATACAGTGCATTCGGAAAGTATTCAGACCCCTTCCCTTTTCCCACATTTTGTTAAATTACAGCCTTATTCTAGAATTGATTAAATGTTTTTTTCTTCTCATCAATCTACACACAATAGCCCATAATGACAAAGCGAAAACAGGTTTTTAGAAATGTTTGCACATTTATAAAAAATAAAATAAAATAAAAAATACCTTATTTACAAAAGTATTCAGACCCTTTGCTATGAGACTCAATTGAGCGCATGTGCATCCTGTTTCCATTGATCATCCTTGAGATGTTTCTACAACTTGATTGGAGTCCACCTGTGGTAAATTCAATTGATTGGACATGATTTGGAAAGGCACACACCGGTGTGTATATAAGGTCCCACAGTTGACAGTGCATGTCAGAGCAAAAACCAAGCCATGAGATCGAATGAATTGTCCGTAGAGCTCCGAGACAGGATTGTGTTTAGGCACAGATCTGGGGAAGGGTACCAAAACATTTCTGCAGCATTGAAGGTCCCCAAGAACACAGTGGCCTCTTCCTAGAGCTGGCTGCCCGGCCAAACTGAACAATTGGGGGAGAAGGGCCTTGGTCAGGGAGGTGACCAAGAGCCCGATGGTCACTCTGACAGAGCTCCAGAGTTCCTCTGTGGAGATGGGAGAACCTTCCAGAAGGACAACAATCTCTGCAGCACTCCACCAATCAGGCCTTTATGGTAGAGTGGCCATACGGAAGCCACTCCTCAGTAAAAGGCAAATGACAGCCCGCTTGGAGTTTGCCAAAAGGCACCTAACGGACTCTCAGACCATGAGAAACAAGATTCTCTGGTCTGATGAAACCAAGATTCAACTATTTAGCCTGAATGCCAAGCGTCATGTCTGGAGGAAACCTGGTACCATCCCTATGGTGAAGCATGGTGGTGGCAGCATCATGCTGTGGGGATGTTTTTCAGCGGCAGGGACTGGGAAACTAGTCAGGATCGAGGGAAAGATGAACGGAGCAAAGTACAGAGAGATCCTTGATGAAAACCTGCTCCAGAGTGCTCAGAACCTCCGACTGGGATGAAGGTTCACCTTCCACCAGGACAACGAATAATACAAATAACATTGAGTAGCAAACTTGTAAAGTCACAAATTAATTTTATTGACTTTAAAAGTCACAGAAATCTCTGGTCTCCCTTATCCCTCTCTACAGCAAAAAGGTTGCTATTAGTACAACATTTGTTATTAATTTACCCCCCTCATCAATTCCCAGAACACATTTCTGAATGAACAGCATAGTGCTTTTCACTGATGCTTCAGGACAAGTCTCTGAATGTCCTTGAGTGGCCCAGCCAGAGCCTGGACTTGAACTCGATCGAACATCTCTGGAAAGACCTGAAAATAGCTGTGCAGCGACGCTCCCCATCCAACCTGATAGAGCTTGAGAGGATCATCAGAGAAGAATGGGAGAAACTCCCCAAATACAGGTGTACCAAGCTTGTAGCGTCACACCCAAGAAGACTCGAGGCTGTAATCGCTGCCAAAGGTGCTTCAACAAAGTACTGAGTAAAGGGTCTGAAAATAAATAAATGTGCAAACATTTCTAAAAACCTGTTTTTTCTTTGTCATTACGGGGTATTGTGTGTAGATTGATGAGGGGGAAAAAAACGGTTTAATCCCATTTTTAGAATAAGGCTGTAAAGTAACAAAATGTGGAAAATGTCAAGGGGTCTGAATACTTTCCGAATGCACTGTACATATTGCGAAAGCTGAGAAACAGCCCTATCAAATGATACGACATACAATAGCACCACATCAAACAAATGGCAATCAGTCAAGAAAAAACACCTGTGATTTAAAAAAAAATCTTATACGAAAATCAAGGCTTTTTTCCCCAACCAACTGCCATTTACACAGCTTCCTAATGAAGATAATGTCCTTCTTGTGTAAGGAGATTGAAGAACTAAAATCAGAATAGCAATACATTTTACTGTGAATGAGTTACAGCCGTTTTTAGAGAAGGGTGGTATTTTTCTAGGATTCTATGGAATGTTTCGTTATCAGACTATTTCCTATCTGGATAGTACATTAAACACATATCTGCACCAAAACACATTACAAATAGCAATTAGTCTTACATATGATAAGGAAATACATAAACAAGTAATAAAGCATGAGTACATCAAGAGCGTTATTGAAATAACTTTATTGAGAGCAATACATCGTCTCATTCAAACCTGAAAACACAGTGCAAGTCACATAGAACATCTGAATTACAAAATCTGATAATAAGGCATATGACAACAATAATTGGCTTTTAACAACTTCAATTTATTCTGTGCATACATTCGACTAGGCCTATAGCCTATTACATGATGAGTCAGAATTGGAACAAATGAAAAGCATGCAAGGGGGGGCTAAATGACCCCAGTGACAATCTGAGTTACTGGGTGACGACTAGGAGTCCCTTTACTATGACCAGTGACAATCTGAGCTACTGGGTGAAGACTAGGAGTCCCTTTACTAGTGCCTGTGTCTGCAATGGGTCACCCACTGGAGTACCACAACCTAACACCATTTTGCTCCCCTACGATCTTGCATTCTGGTGCAACACAAACAAATCACGTCATATACTCCTTTCTATCCTTCCTGTAAAAAAAAAAAAAAAGCCAACAATTTCTAGAGTAGTCCTCCAGTACATTGACGTTCACCTAGGCTGTGAGGATGAGGACGTGATTGTCCCTCGGCAGCATGTGGTCCTGTCTCTCCAGCCCCTGTCTGTCTTTGACACCATGGGGGGACAGCTTCTATTGACTGCCTGGTGCACAGGTGACATGTCTGTTGTCCTCCTCACGAAGATCTGAGAGCTGACAGTCCACCAGTGTCCTACAGACAGAGAGAGTATTATTTTTTTTAAACAGACCTAATTTACTGTATATATAGGTCTTATAGTACACAACAATAATATATCATTGACAGTTAGCCGCTTGACTCGCAGGACTAAGTTCTATATCGTGGAGCTCCGCCCCATAGGGGAGCTCTGCTCCTAGTGGTTTACCCTCTGCCCTAAGGCAGTAACAGCCTGAAGCAAAATTATGCACACACCTGCAGCCAATGGGAGCACAGGTGTCCCTATAAGAGGGGACGCCTCCCCTCAATCAGCCTCCCATTATCTTCAGCGACTGGACGACTAGACTGAAGAAGCCAAGAAGAGAAGAGAAGACTCAGGAAGAAATCTTCTAAAATGAGCACGCCAGGAGATTTTCCACCCCCAAAAGCCCTTTTCAGGGCTCAGTGCCGATGCTCCTCCATGGCATCTGCGGACCCCCACGACCTTTGTTTCGTGTGTTTGGGGCCGCAGCATGCCAAGGAAGGGACCGGCAATCCCCCTAATTGCGCCTCCTGCGCCCTCCTTCCTATGAAGGTGAGGAAGCAGCGTTGGGGCGTTCTTTAGGGAGGATATCCCCCTAGAGGATGTACTGTCTCTTCTCGCCTCTGCTTCAGAGGCGTCGTCGGACAGTGCTGGCTCAGGGGATGACAAAGAGAGAGACGCAGAGATGGATGTTCCAATGGAACAATCCGACCCTCTGGCGCCAACCTTCAAGACCCCCTTCCCTATGGGGAGTACGAGGTCTGAAGGCTCCTTATGCGATGACGACACGGGCTCTGTTACGTCAGCAGCCCTGTCCTTCGCAGCGGCCTCTCTGCGTTCGGACTAAGGGTGCGTAGTTGAACACACTCAGGAGAGGAAAGAGAAAAAGGTAGCAAGGCGTAGCCTTAGCTCACCTAATAAAGATATTTTACTGCAGACTCCTAGGAGCTCTGTAGTAAAGGTCTCACATAGCAGGCAGCCGTCTCAGTCTAAATATGACATGAAGACGCAGCCGCTAGCTGGGAATGACGCCTTGCTTCAGGCTAACGCCTCAGCCAGCGCAGTTCAGACCCGTGCGATGTTCACGGAGGGCGGGAATACTAGAGTTACAGGTGTAACCAATGTATGGGCGCCCCCGGCTAATTCAGAACGTAACAATACCCATTACTCTGAGTGCAGCTCACCACACCCAGAGTGTGCTGTTGAGCAGCTTCATGAGACCAGTGAAAAAGAGGTATTGTGGCGCCACCTTGTGGTACCAGTTAGAGACCACACTTTCCAGACTCTGTTGAGTACTGCAGTGGACGGATCTCATGACAAGCAGCAGTCTCAGTCAGACAATGACATGATGACGCAATTGCTATCCGGGGAGGGCGCTCTGCCTCAGGTTAACACCTCAGTCAGGGCAGCTCAAAACCGTGCTGCGTTCACGGAGGGCCGGAATACTAGAGTTACGGATGTAACTGACGTATCAAGGCCTCCGATTCCCTCAGAACGAGCTGATGTTTCCTCTCCCTTTCGAGGGGGGCCCGCCTTGGGCTATTGCACCAACCCAGTGCTGGGGAATAGCGGCGGCGAGGGCCATAGAGGAATACAGGTCCTTCCTACTGGATGCACCACAGCTTCGTGCGCGCCCGCTTTCTCTGCATTGCTGGCAGTGGCAACGAAGCTGTACCCTCTCACGCTGGCTAGAACAGACGTTGCAGAAGGGTTATGCCCTCCAATTCCATCGAACCCCACCCCCGTTCAGGGGAGTGGTGGAGACGGTGATGAAAACGCCGGACAAAGTAGCCGCTCTGATGTCAGAGATTACGGAACTTTTGGCGAAGGAGGCGGTCACAGTAGTTCCCCGGGAGCAAAGGAACAAAGGGCTGTATTCGCCTTATTTCCTAGTGCCCAAAAAGACGGGGGGAGTGAGGCCGATTTTGGATTTACGCACTCTCAACGAGAGCATAACCAAACGACCCTTCCGAATGCTGATGACAAAACGTCTACTGGAATGTGTCCAGAAAGGAGACTTTTGTACAAGCATAGACCTAAAGGACGCGTACTTCCATGTGCCAATACAATCGCGTCACAGGAAGTTTCTGCAGTTCGCCTTTCAAGGGGTGGCGTACGAGTTCACGAGGATGCCATTCGGGTACGCCCTGGCACCTCAAACGTTTTCCAAATGTGTGGAGGCGGCATTGGAACCGCTGCGTCGTCAAGGGATAAGGCTATTAGCCTACCTAGACGACCTACTGGTTCTCGCCCCGTCAGCAGAGCTGGCGTTCATTCACACAACACAGACAGTGATTCATCTCACGCGTCTGGGGTTCGCTGTGAATTGGAAAAAGAGCGCACCCTGGCCCAGTCATCAGATTGTCTACCTGGGGCTACAGCTAGACACTGTAATGATGAGGGCTCGAATTTCGGACCCTCGAAGGGTAGCATTGTTGCTAGCCCTGAGGAAGTGTTGTCCGAATCACACAGTGACGGCGCTGTCGATCATGTCACTTTTGGGTCTCATGTCGTCAGCCCACTCTGTGGTACCGCTGGGACTCCTGCACATGCGCAGAATACAGCGATGGTTCGCCCAACTAAGACTAGACCCAGTGCGTCAACGTCATCGGTTGGTGGTGGTTCCTCTCTCGCTAAGAGCAGACCTGGACTATTGGAGGAATCCGAGCGTTCTCACGCACGGAGTCCCGATGGGCAAGGTGTCATCCTACATTCCAGTATTTACAGATGCTTCTCTGACTGGATGGGGAGGGACATGTCAGACTCAAGCGATAGGAGGTGCATGGCCTCAATCAGGTCGTCACATAAACCTCTTGGAGTTGGAAACGGTTCGACTGGTTCTGACCCACTTCGTGCCTACCCTTCGGGGTCGCGATGTGCTGGTCTGGTCAGACAACCAGACCACAGTAGCCCACATAAATCGCCAGGGTGGAGTCAGGTCTCCTGCTCTCCATCGGGCGGCAGAGGAATTGTGGCTGTGGGCTCACGAGCACCTTCGCTCATTGAGAGCAGCACACATTCCGGGCTACTTGAACGTAGGGGCAGACCTCATGTCAAGAGGGGGTCCTCGAGACGACGAGTGGTGTCTGCATCCGGACATTGTTCTCCGAATTTGGGAACAGTTCGGGAGAGCCGAGGTGGATCTGTTCGCGTCACGCGTGAACGCGCAATGTCCCCTATGGTTCTCTCTGAGGGAACAGGACGAGCCACCACTGGGAAGAGACGCATTCGCGCACTACCCGTGGCCGAAAGTTCTCCTGTATGCATTCCCTCCGCTGTCTTGCATTCTCCCACTGCTAGCCAGGGTGAGGTCAGAGGGGCTGTCAGTGATACTGATAGCGCCCGATCGCCCGGGGGCTCCGTGGTTTGCGGAGATGAGTCAGATGTTGATTGCGCCACCTTGGCCAATTCCACATCGACGGGACGCGTTGACCCAGGCGGGAGGCTCGATAGGGCAGTGGCCCATAATCGGCCAACCACTGAAGGCTTGGTTCCTGAATGGGACAGGTTGAAGCGCCGTGGGTTATCTGATGCAGTGATCAGAACCATACAAGGTGCACGAGCCGGTTCCACTTCTAGGATGTATACCAGCAGATGGAACGTTTTTTCACGATGGTGTGACACACAAGGTGTGGACCCCATGAACTGTCAGGTTGAGAGTGTGCTCTCTTTTCTGCAGTTTATGTTTGATAAGCAGAAATCGCCCTCCACCATTAGAGTGTTTGCAGCGGCAATTTCAGCTGGTCATGAGGGGTTTGGCGGAACGAACGTGTTCAGCCACCCTTTAGTGAAACGTTTCTTATTGGGAACGCGGCGGCTTAGGCCAATGCCTAGAGCCACGCTGCCCCAGTGGGATTTGGCTTTGGTACTCGAAGCGCTATGTAAGTCGCCGTTCGAGCCATTGAATCAAATACCCCTCAAGATGTTGTCTATCAAGACGGCACTGTTGCTCGCCTTGACTACCGCTAAGCGTGTCAGTGATTTGTGTGCCCTGTCGACGAGACCCGACTGCCTTGCCATTAATGGCGATCTGAGCAGAGCGGTGTTACATCCTAACCCGGCGTTTGTGCCGAAGGTTATTAGCAGTGCATATAGATCACAGACCGTGGAGTTGTGGGCTTTTTCTCCCCCTCCTCATGGGGAGAGGAGTGAGGAAAAGCTTCATTGTCTGTGCCCAGTGCGCGCTTTGGCGTGTTACGTTGAGCGCACAGCAGCGATTAGGTCATCGCCTCAGCTGTTTGTGTGTCACGGTGCGGCTGCATTAGGTAGACCACTTTCAAAACAGCGATTGTCTCATTGGCTTTGTGAAGGTATTGAGACAGCTTACGAGGCAGCGGGGCGACAACTGCCTCAGGGTATCAGAGCTCACTCCACTTGTGGAGTAGCAGCTTCTACTGCCCTCTTCAGAGGAACAGGGGTAGAGGATATTTGTAGAGCAGCGTCATGGTCGACACCGTCTCCATTTATCAGTTTCTATCTATTAGATATGTCTTCTAACTCTTTGGCTCGATCTGTACTCAGCGTGGCTGAAGGGAGATCTTGAGCAAGAAAGAGAGAAAAAAAGCAGGACTGTGGACATGGGTGTCCATCAGGTCCGCTTTGGTTAGGAAGACATATTCTGTTTCTATCTATTAGATATGCCTTCTAACTCTTTGGCTCGGTCTGTACTCAGCAAAGCTGAAAGGAGATTTTGAGCCAGGAAGAGAGGATAAAGCAGGACTATGGGCAGGTTCCCATCAGGTCCGCTTTGGTTAGGAAAACATGTTTTTTGATAGATAGGCTTTCTATCTCTCTGGCTCGATTGTACTCAGCATAGCTGAAGGGGAATCTTGAGCTAGAAGAGAGAAAAGCAGGACAATGGACACAGGTTTCTATCAGGTCCGCTTTGGATGGAAAGCATATCTTGTGGCATGACTCTTGACTGACAGGGTCAGTATAGTAGAGACATGTATTGAATTGACAGAATGTGAGGTCATCTATCTGATTGTTCAGTTTAGTATGACTTATATTTTGTTCCTGCCTACTAATTTCTGGGATTCCATTGAGTGAGTGAGGCGGTCTACTGTGCACATAATGTAGAGTGACACTTGGTGTCATTCCATTAGTGGTCGGTGGTGTTTTCACAGGATATTGAGGCACATCTATCTGCTAGTACAGATTAGTGTAGCTTCTATTCTGGTGATCTGCCCACTAGTCATTGGCATTGCCATTGAACTAGGTGGGGCGGGTCTTTAACCGTTGACGCGGTATATTGTGACGCCCGTAGGGGTTTTTAGTTGCAGTACTGCGGCAATTGGTTGCGGCCATTGCTAGGCTTGACCTTTTCATTTTTTAATGGGAAGTGTTAGGCTCGGCAGGGAGTACATTTTGGAGCGCTACGCTCCGCCTTAAACCACTAGGAGCAGAGCTCCCCTATGGGGCGGAGCTCCACGATATAGAACGATTAGTTACCGGAGTGTAACTCCAGTTCTATGAGTGGAGCGGAGCCCCATAGGACTTAAGGCCCTGCTGACCCTCTCTAGTCTCGCTGAAGATAATATCTCGGGAGGCTGATTGAGGGGAGGCGTCCCCTCTTATAGGGACACCTGTGCTCCCATTGGCTGCAGGTGTGTGCATAATTTTGCTTCAGGCTGTTGCTGCCTTAGGGCAGAGGGTAAACCACTAGGAGCAGAGCTCCCCTATGGGGCTCCGCTCCACTCATAGAACTGGAGTTACACTCCGGTAACTAATCGTTACCAAGCTGACTACCAGCCTGCTTTCAAAAGTCATAGCTATTAGCTAACTATCATCATAAGGGTTAAGCTTCAGGCTTAGGCTACATTCATTATTGCAATCAACAGTCAGCAGGCTTGCTATTTTTACGAAATCATATCACATATAAACAGACACCTATTGAGATATCTAGCTATGTAGCTAGCTAGCTAATGATCATACATTTTACTGGTAAAATAGCAATCCTGCAGCAGCCCTCTGTTAGTTGTGGCTGGTTAGCTAGCTAGCTACAAATCGAATCAGACACTAGCCAGTTCATTTTAGCTCTTAGCTAATACCAATGACAAATACTCTTCAAATTGTCAACATGAGCATTTTTATTTTGTACAGTTATGAAAGACTAAATTAACATAAAAAAGACAAGACAAGAGAAGAGTTAAATCAAGTAGGCTAGATAACTAGCTAGCTAGCTAGCTTACCTAGGCTGACTGTCTAACATTACTCAGCTTGTTATCAGAAGTTCATTTCACAGACTCATCTTATCAATCGGAAAGAATACTCAAAACATTTACATATTATAATTACCAACATAAAAACGAATTGTATACAGTTTCTTACCTTAATATTGTTGTCCTGATCTCAATGACAGCTGTCAAAGTTGTGAGGTCCAGTGGAGGCGAGGGACCTCCTGGTAGCAGCATTCACTTTCAGTCCCCGCACCAAAACTCACAATTTGCTCAATTCTGCCAATTACGCTTTGACATCCGTCGTTACTATGGCAATTCAAGATGGCAATACCCATACCTCTAATAAACGTTGTTCAATATCAAAATCCTAAAAAAATTGAGATATTTCTATGTTAAATGCACATGTTTAGTATTAGTGGATGGAATACATCTCATTGTTTAGCTGTATAATATAATATAATATGCCATTTAGCAGATGCTTTTATCCAAAGCGACTTACAGTCATGCGTGCATACATTATATATATATTTTTGTGTATGGGTGGTCCCGGGGATCGAACCCACTACCTTGGCGTTACAAGCGCCGTGCTCTACCAGCTGAGCTACAGAGGACCACCCATGTACTTCCTAAAGTGTTTCCAGTCCCCTTTAAGAACTTATGAAAGAGATAGGTGTGTTTTTTCACCATCTAATTATGGCATGGGGTTGTTCAATGACCGACATGTATTTGTTTGAAATCTATCACTTATTTGTTTAATTTCAGAATGCTTTATATCCGCCTCACTCTGAGGAATAAGTAGTACTGCTAAGTTTTACACAGTAAAATTTGATAAATAACTACATTTCAATAAAGAACTGTACAAATGATACATTTGTGACATAAATATATAAAAAAAAGATATATATAGTATAAGATCTGTATGTAGAATATTTGCATTTTAGTCATTTAGCGGATGCTCTTATCCAGAGCGACTTACATTTAATGTATTCATCTTAAAATAGCTAGGTGAGACAACCACGTATCACAATCAAATATACAGGATACGGACATTCCATTCCCGCTAAACAATGGATACTGTATATAACGGTTTGCAACAAAACCCATTTAAATAAAAAATCTATGAATAAAGATTCTGAGTATATAGCGTTTTGGAACGAAACTCTTCAAGTGTATCATTATGTCTGGTACACAAAAGTGTATGCTGTAATTGTAGGTCCTCTGTAGAATCTTGTTCATGATGACAACGTGCTCCCAATGTGTAAAGTCAAAGACAAGTTTCCAAAAGTGTATAGTACAGTACACTATAGTAGAACACAGTACACTATAGTAGAACAGTCAATGATACTATAGTAGAGCATAGTACAGTATACTATAGTAGAGAACAGTACAGTATACTATAGTAGATCACAGTACAGTATACTATAGTAGAGCACAGTACACTATACTATAGTAGAGCACAGTACAGTATACTATAGTAGAGAACAGTACAGTATACTATAGTAGATCACAGTACAGTATACTATAGTAGAGAACAGTACAGTATACTATAGTAGAGCACAGTACACTATACTATAGTAGAGCACAGTACAGTATACTATAGTAGAGAACAGTACAGTATACTATAGTAGAGAACAGTACAGTATACTATAGTAGAGCACAGTACAGTATACTATAGTAGATCACAGTACAGTACACTATAGTAGAACACAGTACACTATACTATAGTAGAGCACAGTACAGTGTACTATAGTAGAGCACAGTACAGTATACTATAGTAGAGCACTGTATATTATACTATAGTAGAGAACAGTACAGTATACTATAGTAGAGCACATTACAGTATACTATAGTAGAGAACAGTACAGTATACTATTGTAGAGAACAGTACAGTATACTATAGTAGAGAACAGTACAGTATACTATAGTAGAGAACAGTACAGTATACTATAGTAGAGAACAGTACAGTATACTATAGTAGAGCACAGTACACTATACTATAGTAGAGCACAGTACAGTATACTATAGTAGATCACAGTACAGTATACTATAGTAGAGCACAGTACAGTATACTATAGTAGAACACAGTACACTATACTATAGTAGAGCACAGTACAGTATACTATAGTAGATCACAGTACAGTACACTATAGTAGAACACAGTACACTATACTATAGTAGAGAACAGTACAGTATACTATAGTAGATAACAGTACAGTATACTATAGTAGAACACAGTACACTATACTATAGTAGAGCACAGTACAGTATACTATAGTAGATCACAGTACAGTACACTATAGTAGAACACAGTACACTATACTATAGTAGAGAACAGTACAGTATACTATAGTAGATAACAGTACATTATACTATACTAGAGCACTGTATATTATACTATAGTAGAGAACAGTACAGTATACTATAGTAGAGAACAGTACAGTATACTATAGTAGAGCACAGTACAGTATACTATAGTAGAGAACAGTACAGTATACTATAGTAGAGCACAGTACAGTATACTATAGTAGATCACAGTACAGTACACTATAGTAGAACACAGTACACTATACTATAGTAGAGAACAGTACAGTATACTATAGTAGATAACAGTACATTATACTATACTAGAGCACTGTATATTATACTATAGTAGAGAACAGTACAGTATACTATAGTAGAGCACATTACAGTATACTATAGTAGAGAACAGTACAGTATACTATAGTAGAGAACAGTACAGTATACTATAGTAGAGAACAGTACAGTATACTATAGTAGAGAACAGTACAGTATACTATAGTAGAGAACAGTACACTATACTATAGTAGAGAACAGTACAGTATACTATAGTAGATAACAGTACATTATACTATACTAGAGCACTGTATATTATACTATAGTAGAGAACAGTACAGTATACTATAGTAGAGAACAGTACAGTATACTATAGTAGAGCACAGTACAGTATACTATAGTAGAGAACAGTACAGTATACTATAGTAGAGCACAGTACAGTATACTATAGTAGATCACAGTACAGTACACTATAGTAGAACACAGTACACTATACTATAGTAGAGAACAGTACAGTATACTATAGTAGATAACAGTACATTATACTATACTAGAGCACTGTATATTATACTATAGTAGAGAACAGTACAGTATACTATAGTAGAGCACATTACAGTATACTATAGTAGAGAACAGTACAGTATACTATAGTAGAGAACAGTACAGTATACTATAGTAGAGAACAGTACAGTATACTATAGTAGAACACATTACAGTATACTATAGTAGAGAACAGTACAGTATACTGTAGTAGAGAACAGTACAGTATACTGTAGTAGAGAACAGTACAGTATACTATAGTAGAGAACAGTACAGTATACTATAGTAGAGAACAGTACAGTATACTATAGTAGAGAACAGTACAGTATACTGTAGTAGAGAACAGTACAGTATACTATAGTAGAGAACAGTACAGTATACTGTAGTAGAGAACAGTACAGTATACTATAGTAGAGAACAGTACAGTATACTGTAGTAGAGAACAGTACAGTATACTATAGTAGAGAACAGTACAGTATACTGTAGTAGAGAACAGTACAGTATACTATAGTAGAGAACAGTACAGTATACTATAGTAGAACACAGTACAGTATACTATAGTAGAACACAGTACACTATACTATAGTAGAGAACAGTACAGTATACTATAGTAGAACACATTACAGTATACTATAGTAGAGAACAGTACAGTATACTGTAGTAGAGAACAGTACAGTATACTGTAGTAGAGAACAGTACAGTATACTATAGTAGAGAACAGTACAGTATACTATAGTAGAGAACAGTACAGTATACTATAGTAGAGAACAGTACAGTATACTGTAGTAGAGAACAGTACAGTATACTATAGTAGAGAACAGTACAGTATACTGTAGTAGAGAACAGTACAGTATACTATAGTAGAGAACAGTACAGTATACTATAGTAGAGAACAGTACAGTATCCTATAGTAGAGCACAGTACAGTAC
Organism: Coregonus lavaretus; assembly: GCF_964263955.1. Lineage (NCBI taxonomy): Eukaryota > Metazoa > Chordata > Actinopteri > Salmoniformes > Salmonidae > Coregonus > Coregonus lavaretus. The sequence goes on from NW_028156415.1 coordinate 105,686, forward strand.
ACTATAGTAGAGAACAGTACAGTATCCTATAGTAGAGAACAGTACAGTATACTATAGTAGAGAACAGTACAGTATACTATAGTAGAGAACAGTACAGTATACTATAGTAGAGAACAGTACACTATACTATAGTAGAGAACAGTACAGTATACTATAGTAGATAACAGTACATTATACTATACTAGAGCACTGTATATTATACTATAGTAGAGAACAGTACAGTATACTATAGTAGAGAACAGTACAGTATACTATAGTAGAACACAGTACACTATACTATAGTAGAGAACAGTACAGTATACTATAGTAGATAACAGTACATTATACTATACTAGAGCACTGTATATTATACTATAGTAGAGAACAGTACAGTATACTATAGTAGAGAACAGTACAGTATACTATAGTAGAGCACAGTACAGTATACTATAGTAGAGAACAGTACAGTATACTATAGTAGAGCACAGTACAGTATACTATAGTAGATCACAGTACAGTACACTATAGTAGAACACAGTACACTATACTATAGTAGAGAACAGTACAGTATACTATAGTAGATAACAGTACATTATACTATACTAGAGCACTGTATATTATACTATAGTAGAGAACAGTACAGTATACTATAGTAGAGCACATTACAGTATACTATAGTAGAGAACAGTACAGTATACTATAGTAGAGAACAGTACAGTATACTATAGTAGAGAACAGTACAGTATACTATAGTAGAGAACAGTACAGTATACTATAGTAGAGAACAGTACACTATACTATAGTAGAGAACAGTACAGTATACTATAGTAGATAACAGTACATTATACTATACTAGAGCACTGTATATTATACTATAGTAGAGAACAGTACAGTATACTATAGTAGAGAACAGTACAGTATACTATAGTAGAGCACAGTACAGTATACTATAGTAGAGAACAGTACAGTATACTATAGTAGAGCACAGTACAGTATACTATAGTAGATCACAGTACAGTACACTATAGTAGAACACAGTACACTATACTATAGTAGAGAACAGTACAGTATACTATAGTAGATAACAGTACATTATACTATACTAGAGCACTGTATATTATACTATAGTAGAGAACAGTACAGTATACTATAGTAGAGCACATTACAGTATACTATAGTAGAGAACAGTACAGTATACTATAGTAGAGAACAGTACAGTATACTATAGTAGAGAACAGTACAGTATACTATAGTAGAACACATTACAGTATACTATAGTAGAGAACAGTACAGTATACTGTAGTAGAGAACAGTACAGTATACTGTAGTAGAGAACAGTACAGTATACTATAGTAGAGAACAGTACAGTATACTATAGTAGAGAACAGTACAGTATACTATAGTAGAGAACAGTACAGTATACTGTAGTAGAGAACAGTACAGTATACTATAGTAGAGAACAGTACAGTATACTGTAGTAGAGAACAGTACAGTATACTATAGTAGAGAACAGTACAGTATACTGTAGTAGAGAACAGTACAGTATACTATAGTAGAGAACAGTACAGTATACTGTAGTAGAGAACAGTACAGTATACTATAGTAGAGAACAGTACAGTATACTATAGTAGAACACAGTACAGTATACTATAGTAGAACACAGTACACTATACTATAGTAGAGAACAGTACAGTATACTATAGTAGAACACATTACAGTATACTATAGTAGAGAACAGTACAGTATACTGTAGTAGAGAACAGTACAGTATACTGTAGTAGAGAACAGTACAGTATACTATAGTAGAGAACAGTACAGTATACTATAGTAGAGAACAGTACAGTATACTATAGTAGAGAACAGTACAGTATACTGTAGTAGAGAACAGTACAGTATACTATAGTAGAGAACAGTACAGTATACTGTAGTAGAGAACAGTACAGTATACTATAGTAGAGAACAGTACAGTATACTATAGTAGAGAACAGTACAGTATCCTATAGTAGAGCACAGTACAGTACACTATAGTAGAGAACAGTACAGTATCCTATAGTAGAGAACAGTACAGTATACTATAGTAGAGAACAGTACAGTATACTATAGTAGAGAACAGTACAGTATACTATAGTAGAGAACAGTACACTATACTATAGTAGAGAACAGTACAGTATACTATAGTAGATAACAGTACATTATACTATACTAGAGCACTGTATATTATACTATAGTAGAGAACAGTACAGTATACTATAGTAGAGAACAGTACAGTATACTATAGTAGAGCACAGTACAGTATACTATAGTAGAGAACAGTACAGTATACTATAGTAGAGCACAGTACAGTATACTATAGTAGATCACAGTACAGTACACTATAGTAGAACACAGTACACTATACTATAGTAGAGAACAGTACAGTATACTATAGTAGATAACAGTACATTATACTATACTAGAGCACTGTATATTATACTATAGTAGAGAACAGTACAGTATACTATAGTAGAGCACATTACAGTATACTATAGTAGAGAACAGTACAGTATACTATAGTAGAGAACAGTACAGTATACTATAGTAGAGAACAGTACAGTATACTATAGTAGAACACATTACAGTATACTATAGTAGAGAACAGTACAGTATACTGTAGTAGAGAACAGTACAGTATACTGTAGTAGAGAACAGTACAGTATACTATAGTAGAGAACAGTACAGTATACTATAGTAGAGAACAGTACAGTATACTATAGTAGAGAACAGTACAGTATACTGTAGTAGAGAACAGTACAGTATACTATAGTAGAGAACAGTACAGTATACTGTAGTAGAGAACAGTACAGTATACTATAGTAGAGAACAGTACAGTATACTGTAGTAGAGAACAGTACAGTATACTATAGTAGAGAACAGTACAGTATACTGTAGTAGAGAACAGTACAGTATACTATAGTAGAGAACAGTACAGTATACTATAGTAGAACACAGTACAGTATACTATAGTAGAACACAGTACACTATACTATAGTAGAGAACAGTACAGTATACTATAGTAGAACACATTAAAGTATACTATAGTAGAGAACAGTACAGTATACTGTAGTAGAGAACAGTACAGTATACTGTAGTAGAGAACAGTACAGTATACTATAGTAGAGAACAGTACAGTATACTATAGTAGAGAACAGTACAGTATACTATAGTAGAGAACAGTACAGTATACTGTAGTAGAGAACAGTACAGTATACTATAGTAGAGAACAGTACAGTATACTGTAGTAGAGAACAGTACAGTATACTATAGTAGAGAACAGTACAGTATACTATAGTAGAGAACAGTACAGTATCCTATAGTAGAGCACAGTACAGTACACTATAGTAGAGAACAGTACAGTATCCTATAGTAGAGAACAGTACAGTATACTATAGTAGAGAACAGTACAGTATACTATAGTAGAGAACAGTACAGTATACTATAGTAGAGAACAGTACAGTATCCTATAGTAGAGAACAGTACAGTATACTATAGTAGAGAACAGTACAGTATACTATAGTAGAGAACAGTACAGTATACTATAGTAGAGAACAGTACAGTATCCTATAGTAGAGAACAGTACAGTATACTATAGTAGAGAACAGTACAGTATCCTATAGTAGAGAACAGTACAGTATACTATAGTAGAGAACAGTACAGTATCCTATAGTAGAGAACAGTACAGTATACTATAGTAGAGAACATTACAGTATACTATAGTAGAGAACAGTACAGTATACTGTAGTAGAGAACAGTACAGTATACTATAGTAGAGAACAGTACAGTATACTGTAGTAGAGAACAGTACAGTATACTATAGTAGAGAACAGTAGAGTATACTATAGTAGAGAACAGTACAGTATACTATAGTAGAGAACAGTACAGTATACTATAGTAGAGCACAGTACAGTATACTATAGTAGAGAACAGTACAGTATACTATAGTAGAGCACAGTACAGTATACTATAGTAGATCACAGTACAGTACACTATAGTAGAACACAGTACACTATACTATAGTAGAGAACAGTACAGTATACTATAGTAGATAACAGTACATTATACTATACTAGAGCACTGTATATTATACTATAGTAGAGAACAGTACAGTATACTATAGTAGAGCACATTACAGTATACTATAGTAGAGAACAGTACAGTATACTATAGTAGAGAACAGTACAGTATACTATAGTAGAGAACAGTACAGTATACTATAGTAGAGAACAGTACAGTATACTATAGTAGAGAACAGTACACTATACTATAGTAGAGAACAGTACAGTATACTATAGTAGATAACAGTACATTATACTATACTAGAGCACTGTATATTATACTATAGTAGAGAACAGTACAGTATACTATAGTAGAGAACAGTACAGTATACTATAGTAGAGCACAGTACAGTATACTATAGTAGAGAACAGTACAGTATACTATAGTAGAGCACAGTACAGTATACTATAGTAGATCACAGTACAGTACACTATAGTAGAACACAGTACACTATACTATAGTAGAGAACAGTACAGTATACTATAGTAGATAACAGTACATTATACTATACTAGAGCACTGTATATTATACTATAGTAGAGAACAGTACAGTATACTATAGTAGAGAACAGTACAGTATACTATAGTAGAGCACAGTACAGTATACTATAGTAGAGAACAGTACAGTATACTATAGTAGAGAACAGTACAGTATACTATAGTAGAGAACAGTACAGTATACTATAGTAGAGAACAGTACAGTATACTATAGTAGAACACATTACAGTATACTATAGTAGAGAACAGTACAGTATACTGTAGTAGAGAACAGTACAGTATACTGTAGTAGAGAACAGTACAGTATACTATAGTAGAGAACAGTACAGTATACTATAGTAGAGAACAGTACAGTATACTATAGTAGAGAACAGTACAGTATACTGTAGTAGAGAACAGTACAGTATACTATAGTAGAGAACAGTACAGTATACTGTAGTAGAGAACAGTACAGTATACTATAGTAGAGAACAGTACAGTATACTGTAGTAGAGAACAGTACAGTATACTATAGTAGAGAACAGTACAGTATACTGTAGTAGAGAACAGTACAGTATACTATAGTAGAGAACAGTACAGTATACTATAGTAGAACACAGTACAGTATACTATAGTAGAACACAGTACACTATACTATAGTAGAGAACAGTACAGTATACTATAGTAGAACACATTACAGTATACTATAGTAGAGAACAGTACAGTATACTGTAGTAGAGAACAGTACAGTATACTGTAGTAGAGAACAGTACAGTATACTATAGTAGAGAACAGTACAGTATACTATAGTAGAGAACAGTACAGTATACTATAGTAGAGAACAGTACAGTATACTGTAGTAGAGAACAGTACAGTATACTATAGTAGAGAACAGTACAGTATACTGTAGTAGAGAACAGTACAGTATACTATAGTAGAGAACAGTACAGTATACTATAGTAGAGAACAGTACAGTATCCTATAGTAGAGCACAGTACAGTACACTATAGTAGAGAACAGTACAGTATCCTATAGTAGAGAACAGTACAGTATACTATAGTAGAGAACAGTACAGTATACTATAGTAGAGAACAGTACAGTATACTATAGTAGAGAACAGTACAGTATCCTATAGTAGAGAACAGTACAGTATACTATAGTAGAGAACAGTACAGTATACTATAGTAGAGAACAGTACAGTATACTATAGTAGAGAACAGTACAGTATCCTATAGTAGAGAACAGTACAGTATACTATAGTAGAGAACAGTACAGTATCCTATAGTAGAGAACAGTACAGTATACTATAGTAGAGAACAGTACAGTATCCTATAGTAGAGAACAGTACAGTATACTATAGTAGAGAACATTACAGTATACTATAGTAGAGAACAGTACAGTATACTGTAGTAGAGAACAGTACAGTATACTATAGTAGAGAACAGTACAGTATACTGTAGTAGAGAACAGTACAGTATACTATAGTAGAGAACAGTAGAGTATACTATAGTAGAGAACAGTACAGTATACTATAGTAGAGAACAGTACAGTATACTATAGTAGAGAACAGTACAGTATACTATAGTAGAGAACAGTACAGTATACTATAGTAGAGAACAGTACAGTATACTATAGTAGAGAACAGTACAGTATACTATAGTAGAACACATTACAGTATACTATAGTAGAGAACATTACCTGGAACATGGCCGTAGAGTCCAATCTGAATCCATCTGTCCCAGGCTGTCTGACCAGAGAGAGAGCAGAGGGGTCGTCTACAGCCAACATTGCATTAAAATCCACGTCACCAAACCCACGGGCCTGAGTCTCGGGCTGCGCCTTGTCCTGGAGGGGGGAGGAGGGGAGTGAGGGGGGGAAGAGGAGGAGGAGGGGAGAGGAAGAGGAGGGGAGAGAGGGGGGAGATGGGGGGAGAGTAGAGAGTAGAGTATTTATTATCACCAAAGAGAATACACAGACAGCATGGTAAAATAAAGATTGACTGTAGTGAAATGCATTGGTAACACCAGACAGCACCGCTAACATTGAGAGGTAGAAGAGCGTTGTTGACGTAATGTCATCTTGGGTTATATCTATTTTTTTTTTGGTGAATTCAGCATCAAAAAGCTTTCTCAGGTCCTTTCTGTTCTACAGGACTCTCTGATTAGGGTTAATGCTTACATTCATAATTCAACACACTTGTCGTCGCTACATAACATTCATTTGGTATTCTTCCTCATGATTTATTAAAAGAAAAAACAGATGCATAATGTGCCCTCTACATTAGGAGATTTAGACGTTGTACTGATGTGATACATAGCTTGATTTTAAGTTGTTTATAGATGTTCATTAGGATGTGATTTTAAGTTGTTTATTCAGTGAGGGAAAAAAGTATTTGATCCCCTGCTGATTTTGTACGTTTGCCCACTGACAAAGAAATTATCAGTCTATAATTTTAATGGTAGGTTTATTTGAACAGTGAGAGACAGAATAACAACAAAACAATCCAGAAAAACGCATGTCAAAAATGTTATAAATTGATTTGCATTTTAATGAGGGAAATAAGTATTTGACCCCCTCTCAATCAGAAAGATTTCTGGCTCCCAGGTGTCTTTTATACAGGTAACGAGCTGAGATTAGGCGCACACTCTTAAAGGGAGTGCTCCTAATCTCAGTTTGTTACCTGTATAAAAGAAACCTGTCCACAGAAGCAATCAATCAATCAGATTCCAAACTCTCCACCATGGCCAAGACCAAAGAGCTCTCCAATGATGTCAGGGACAAGATTGTAGACCTACACAAGGCTGGAATGGGCTACAAGACCATCGCCAAGCCGCTTGGTGAGAAGGTGACAACAGTTGGTGCGATTATTCGCAAATGGAAGAAACACAAAATAACTGTCAATCTCCCTCGGCCTGGGGCTCCATGCAAGATCTCACCTCGTGGAGTTGCAATGATCATGAGAACGGTGAGGAATCAGCCCAGAACTACACGGGAGGATCTTGTCAATGATCTCAAGGCAGCTGGGACCATAGTCACCAAGAAAACAATTGGTAACACACTACGCCGTGAAGGACTGAAATCCTGCAGCGCCCGCAAGGTCCCCCTGCTTAAGAAAGCACATATACATGCCCGTCTGAAGTTTGCCAATGAACATCTGAATGATTCAGAGGAGAACTGGGTGAAAGCGTTGTGGTCAGACGAAACCAAAATGGAGCTCTTTGGCATCAACTCAACTCGGCGTGTTTGGAGGAGGAGGAATGCTGCCTATGACCCCAAGAACACCATCCCCACCGTCAAACATGGAGGTGGAAACATTATGCTTTGGGGGTGTTTTTCTGCTAAGGGGACAGGACAACTTCACCGCATCAAAGGGACGATGGACGGGGCCATGTACCGTCTTTATCTTGGGTGAGAAACTCCTTCCCTCAGCCAGGGCATTGAAAATGGGTCGTGGATGGGTATTCCAGCATGACAATGACTCAAGACAACGGCCAAGGCAACAAAGGAGTGGCTCAAGAAGAAGCACATTAAGGTCCTGGAGTGGCCTAGCCAGTCTCCAGACCTTAATCCCATAGAAAATCTGTGGAGGGAGCTGAAGGTTCGAGTTGCCAAATGTCAGCCTTGAAACCTTAATGACTTCGAGAAGATCTGCAAAGAGGAGTGTGACAAAATCCCTCCTGAGATGTGTGCAAACCTGGTGGCCAACTACAAGAAACGTTTGACCTCTGTGATTGCCAACAAGGGTTTTGCCACCAAGTACTAAGTCATGTTTTGCAGAGGGGTCAAATACTTATTTCCCTCATCAATTTATAAAATTTTTGACATGTGTTTTTCTGGATTTTTGTTGTTGTTATTCTGTCTCTCACTGTTCAAATTAACCTACCATTAAAATTATAGACTGATAATTTCTTTGTCAGTGGGCAAACCTACAAAATCAGCAGGGGATCAAATACTTTTTTCCCTCACTGTAGGTGTTTATTAGGATGTGATTTTAAGTTGTTTATAGATGTTTATTATGGATGTGATTTTAAGTTGTTTATAGATGTTTATTAGGTAGACCAGAGAGGGAGTCTGTCTGACTGTCTGACTAACTAACTAACTAACTAACTAACTAACTAACTAACTAACTAACTAACTAACTAACTAACTAACTAACTAACTAACTAACTAACTAACTACAGTTTGCTATACTCACTATGATCTTGAAGCGGTAGAGCAGAGAGGGAGAGTCGGCAAGACAGCCAAACTCAAAGTTAGTGGGGTTGTACTTTGGCACGTATCCATCCGCGCCAGCGCACAGGTACACCTTCTCTATGTTGCAGAAGAAAGAGTCCCCCAGGTTCTGAACAGGGTCCACCATCACACGACCATAGATAGTATCACCTGGAGGGGAGGTAGGAAAGGAGGGAGAGAGAGGGGAGGGAGGGGAGGGGGAGGGGGAGGGAGGGAGTGGGGAGGGAGGGAGGTGGAGGGGAGGGAGGGAGGTGGAGGGGAGGGGGAGGGAGGTGGAGGGGTGAGGGAGTGCGGAGGGAGATGGAGGGGAGGGAGGTGGAGGGGAGGGGAGGGGGAGGGAGGTGGAGGGGGGAGGGGGGAAGGAGGGGGAAAGGGGGGAGGGAGAAAGGGAGAAAGGGGGAGGGGGCAAGAGAGAAGAGAGAAGCAAAGGTCTGTTTTAATAGTGATTTATAATTAACAACAATCATGTACCGGGTAGCCCTTTACTCGTACCCGTATAGGGTGGAAGATGGCAGATTTTGGCACGGATAAGCTTCTAAATTGTAATGCAGTGGCTGTACAGTAACATGCTATACAGAGCTCAGGCTCTGTGCTTCACAGCGTTGGGTGGGTTTTGACTGACAGCCGTTCTGAACTCGAGCACTGCACGTGACAAGAAGTTGCCCCCATCTGATGTACAGTTACAAGATGCCATGGCATCACACCCTGGGTTGTTCTGAACAGCACGAGCTTGTGTTTGTCTATTGTTGTCACGCCCTGGCTCTGGGGACTCTTATATGTTGAGCCAGGGTGTGGATTTTCTATGTGTGATTTTCTATGTTTTGTTCTAGTTCTTGTTTTCTATGTTGGCCAGGGTGGTTCCCAATCAGAGGCAGCTGATTCTTGTTGTCTCTGATTGGGGACCATACTTAGGCAGCTTGTTTGGCACTGTTTATTGTGGGATCTTGTTCCGTAAGGTTTGTTTTGGTGTGTTAACCTAGGACTTCACGTATCGTTTGGTTTGTTGTTTTGTTAGTGTTGTGTACGAAATAAAAGAGGTACGCATATCACGCTGCGCCTTGGTCCGCTGTTTATAACGATTGTGACAGAAGATCCCACCTCGACTGGATCAAACAGCGTGACGAGGAGAGAGGATGGACCTGGGAGGAGATGAGTGAGAGTCTGGCAAGAGGGATGGAGGCCATGAGCACGGGGGAGAGACAAGCCCCAAAAAAATTTAGGGGGGGGCTCACGCCGTGGACGACAAGGCAGCAGGAGGCCGCGATAGAGCGGTTCAGCCGGTTAGCAGAGGAGGCCGCTAGGTTACGGGGGTCACTGGTCATGAGGGAGAAGGAGAGTGTGGAGGCACGGCGAGAGGAACTGAGTAGGCAGCAGAGGGAGCGGAGGTTTATGAGGAAACCCAGTCCCGCTCCTCGCACCAAGCAAGTGGTGTGTGTCACCAGTCCGGTCCGGCCCGTTCCTGATTCCCGCACAAGGCCAGTGGGGTGTGTTCCCAGCCCGGTCCGGCCTGTTCCTGCTCCCCGCACTAAGCCAGTGGTGCGCGTCGTCAGCCCGGTTCGGCCTGTTCCTGCTCCCCGCACCAAGCCAGTGGTGCGCGTCGCCAGCCCGGTTCGGCCTGTTCCTGCTCCCCGCACCAAGCCAGTGGTGCGCGTCGTCAGCCCGGTCCGGCCCGTTCCTGCTCCCCGCACCAAGCCAGTGGTGCGCGTCGTCAGCCCGGTCCGGCCCGTTCCTGCTCCCCGCACCAAGCCAGTGGTGCGCGTCGTCAGCCCGGTCCGGCCCATTCCTGCTCCCCGCACCAAGCCAGTGGTGCGCGTCGTCAGTCCGGCACGGTCTGTGCCTGTTGGACCGGTGCCTGGTCCGGCACCGGTCAGCTGCTCCACACCGGAGCCAAAACAATCCGCTCCACCGATGTCCAGTCCAGCTCCAGCCAGCGGGACCAGACCAGGGGCGCTACGGGGGGGTAGGGAGAGAGTGGTGGTCACGCCCAGAGCCGGATCCGCCTCCGAGGTGGAATGCCCACCCGGCCCCTACCCTCTTGTGTTTGGTTGGCGAGGTCGCAGTCCGCGCCTTTGGGGGGGGGGTACTGTCACGCCCTGGCTCTGGGGACTCTTATATGTTGAGCCAGGGTGTGGATTTTCTATGTGTGATTTTCTATGTTTTGTTCTAGTTCGTGTTTTCTATGTTGGCCAGGGTGGTTCCCAATCAGAGGCAGCTGATTCTCGTTGTCTCTGATTGGGGACCATACTTAGGCAGCTTGTTTGGCACTGTTTATTGTGGGATCTTGTTCCGTAAGGTTTGTTTTGGTGTGTTAACCTAGGACTTCACGTATCGTTTGGTTTGTTGTTTTGTTAGTGTTGTGTACGAAATAAAAGATGTACGCATATCACGCTGCGCCTTGGTCCGCTGTTTATAACGATCGTGACAATTGTGAAGAAAATTTGCCACAGAACACGCACCTGAATTCACTCAGAACTCCTTTCTATGGGCAACAAAATTACGATCTGTTTCTCTGAATTGCCTTGTGAAAGCCTAACACTGTAAGATTGTATTTTGTAACTTAGCTAGTCACGTTGGCAATAGAACAAGCCTTCAAATGATGCCCTTCAAATGATGCCTCCCTGAACCAGATTGAGATTTATAATGTCCCGTTTTTGGATTGCGTAAACAGCCGACAGTAATTATGTGAAGGCGGGGATGCAGGGCTGTGTTCCAAACAAAACAACTACAACTGTTGCTCTAGATCCTGAAGGCACAGCTAAGAGAGCTAAAAAAAACTGGGTGAAAGTGTTGTGGTCAGATGAGACCAAAATGGAGCTCTTTAGCATCAACTCAACTCGCCGTGTTTGGAGGAGGAGGAATGCTGCCTATGACCCCAAGAACACCATCCCCACCGTCAAACATGGAGGTGGAAACATTATGCTTTGGGGGTGTTTTTCTGCTAAGGGGACAGGACAACTTCACCGCATCAAAGGGGCGATGGGCGGGGCCATGTACCGTCTTTATCTTGGGTGAGAACCTCCTTCCCTCAGCCAGGGCATTGAAAATGGGTCGTGGATGGGTATTCCAGCATGACAATGACCCAAAACACACAGCCAAGGCAACAAAGGAGTGGATCAAGAAGAAGCACATTAAGGTCCTGGAGTGGCCTAGCCAGTCTCCAGACCTTAACCCCATAGAAAATCTGTGGAGGGAGCTGAAGGTTCGAGTTACCAAACGTCAGCCTCGAAACCTTAATGACTTGGAGAAGATCTGCAAAGAGGAGTGGGACAAAATCCCTCCTGAGATGTGTGCAAACCCAGTGGCCAACTACAAGAAACGTCTGACCTCTGTGATTGCCAACAAGGGTTTTGCCACCAAGTACTAAGTCATGTTTTGCAGAGGGGTCAAATACTTATTTCCCTCATTAAAATGCAAATCAATTCATAAAATTTTTGACATGCGTTTTTCTGGATTTTTTTGTTGTTGTTATTCTGTCTCTCACTGTTCAAATAAACCTACCATTAAAATTGTAGACTGATCATTTCTTTGTCAGTGGGCAAACGTACCAAATCAGCAGGGGATCAGATACTTTTTTCCCCTCACTGTAGTTGACTTCTTTGAGTCATAAAAGTGCATTGAAATTATTTTAAAATAAATCATATAAATGATTTAGAAAACTTGTTGTCTTATGTTGCACGTACCCCACATTTTCCAGGAATATTCTTATCATGTTACTTTAATGTATACAGTGTTTTCGGATTTCGTTATTATCAAAAAAATGCGGTGAAAAGTACAGTAAATATAATGCACATAAAATCAGCAGTGTAATGTCTTGTGTCTGGTGAACTTCGGTCTAATGATTTTTCCATAATATCCAAACTGTTCCCTTTCAATTGCTACCATGCTAATGCAAATGCTTTAAAAAAAAAAAATATTTCTTCTGTAAAAAACATTAAAATGTAGCCCTATCCATATAGGCCAATTCCCACAAGTGTAAAGGGTTTAAGCAATAAGGAATGAGAACCCTGGAACTATTGGGGGCGGAGCGGAGAGCCGGGGAAACATCCCTTAGGAGGGTGTGATTTGCTAGATTTCCTGGGTTCGAGGGCAGGTGGGATTTAGACAAACCCCATCTCTGTTGCAAGCCAAATGCTAGGCTAGTCTCATGGGGAAATATTGTCTAGACACACACTTTTCCAGGGGAGATGAAGTTTATAAATTGCCCGTGGGACGGTGGATGCGCATCGATAAATCAAATGGAACTGGGTTGTGGGACAGCGGGAAAGTGTGGAACCGTTAACAGGCATTACCTGGGGAATGTGTTGAATAATTCCCGCCAATCAAACAATCAGCGTTCAGGATCCAAACAACCCGTTTTATAACACCAGCTATCCAGATACACATTAGCATCATTATAGATACACATTAGCATCATTATTTATATAGAAATATGTAAAAAGCTTTAGGTGGTTCACAGCAGATACAGATACAGGCTCTTAATATGATCCATTTCGTCACAGGAGGAAAATAATCCTGCAACAGGAGGATTTTGAATGGGTATTTCATATTTAGAATCGACGCCAGGGGGCAGCTGGAAGCGGTGTCTGTAGGCTATACAATAACTTAAGACTGCAGGTCCACTGGGGGTGGACAGGTCATAGAGCAAAACAACGCAACTATCACAACACATAGGTTGTAATATGGCTTCCCCCGGTGATTTTACCCATGCACTGCTACTGATCACATTAGGTAAGCTGGCCAAGCTAGCAGCTAGCTGTTAGCTAGATCAACCGGTCAGTCCGCTGTTAGCATCCTCCCACTGTTCTCTCTCACTCTGTGTGTGTCTAAACGTCATTCTGTTTTTTTTATGACCTATAAGCACATCTGTCATATACTAGAAATCAAAGATTTTGTGTGTGTGTTTCTTTTTTTATTTCCAGCTTGTAGCGGCACAACCGAGGTGGAGGAGAATGCGCCAGCCAAGAAAATAAAATATCCTTCAAACTGGAAAGGAGAGGTTCTCTTCAGGATAAAGATGATTGAGTTGACTTTGGCAATTGATATCTGTACTGTTTGATTATTTATTACTTACATGATTCATAACTGAATACCTACAGTTGAAGTCGGAAGTTTACGAGTCATTAAAACTAGTTTTTAAAACCACTACACACATTTCTTGTTAACAAACTATAGTTTTGGCAAGTTGGTTAGGACATCTACTTTGTGCATGACACAAGTAATTTTTCCAACAATTGTTTACAGACAGATTATTTCACTTATAATTCACTGTATCACAATTCCAGTGGGTCAGAAGTTTACATACACTAAGTTGACTGTGCCTTTAAACAGCTTGGAAAATTCCAGAAAATGATGTCATGGCTTTAGCAGCTTCTGATAGGCTAATTGACATAATTTGAGTCAATTGGAGGTGTACCTGTGGATGTATTTCAAGGCCTACCTTCAAACTCAGTGCCTGTTTGCTTGACATCATGGGAAAATCAAAATAAATTAGCCAAGACCTCAGAAAAGAAATTGCGCCATCAAACCCCTGCAACTTATCCAGAACGCTGCAGCCCGCCTGGTTTTCAACCTTCCCAAGTTCTCACATGTCACCCCGCTCCTCCGCACACTCCACTGGCTTCCAGTCGAAGCTCACATCCACTACAAGACCATGGTGCTTACCTACGGAGCAGCAAGAGGAACTGCCCCTCCCTACCTTCAGGCTATGCTCAAACCCTACACCCCAACCCGAGCCCTCCGTTCTACCACCTCTGGTCTCTTGGCCCTCCCACCCTGACCGATACGGGAGGGCAGCTCCCGCTCAGCCCATTCCAAGCTCTTCTCTGTCCTGTCACCCCAGTGGTGGTACCAGCTTCCCCCTGAAGCTAGGAGAGCAGAGTCCCTGCCCATCTTCCGAAAGCACCTGAAACCCTACTTCTTCAAAGAGTATCTTAAATAATGAGCTTCCATGAGACGGTTTCTCAGTATGATAATGCACAGCCCCATGTCGCAAGGATCTGTACACAATTCCTGGAAGCTGAAAATGTCCCAGTTCTTCCATGGCCTGCATACTTACCAGACATGTCACCCATTGAGCATGTTTGGGATGCTCTGGATCAACGCATACGACAGCGTGTTCCAGTGCCCGCCAATATCCAGCAACTTCACGCAGCCATTTAAGAGGAGTGGGACAACATTCCACAGGCCACAATCAACAGCCTGATCAACTCTATGTGAAGGAGATGTGTCGCGCTGCATGAGGCAAATGGTGGTCACACCAGATACTGACTGGTTTTCTGATCCACGGCCATACCTTTTTTTTTTTAAGGTATCTGTGTCCAACAGATGTACATCTCTATTCCCCAGTCATGTGAAATCCATAGATTAGGGCCTAATGAATTTAATTCAATTGACTGATTTCCTTATATGAACTGTAACTCAGTAGAATCTTTGACATT
This sequence comes from Coregonus lavaretus, assembly GCF_964263955.1. Classification (NCBI taxonomy): domain Eukaryota; kingdom Metazoa; phylum Chordata; class Actinopteri; order Salmoniformes; family Salmonidae; genus Coregonus; species Coregonus lavaretus. The sequence continues at coordinate 120,903 of NW_028156415.1, forward strand.
TTTGCATGTTGCGTTAATATTTTTGTTCAGTGTATCTTGTGTTATTAAGCTATATAAAACATGTGTATGTCGTATTCTAGTGGAGACCAATATCTATCTTGTGTTATTAAGCTATACAATACAATGGTTGTTGATGTGTATGATTTTTGTACACTGCGCCACTCGGCAGTGCCACCCGCTGGTGGTTACTGCTGGGGGAGGGGGGAGGTCACGTCTGGCAGCTCCATACTGGGAAGTCTCTGTGTTCTTGATGTGTCGATAGTTGGAATAGGCATAGCCTTTACCCCACCAAGACTTTCGATGTCCACTCCGTCTCCTTGCTCCTGGCCGGCGCTAGATAAAGGGAAGGGCTCCTTGAATGCAGTAATAGGTCCTAGGCCTGTAGCGTTTGGGCGAGCGAGAACATTATTTTAGATAGCGAGCCCTGATCCCAATGACTCCACTGCCCCCACATGGAGAGAAAGAGAACTGCTATTCTTTAGCCACTGACGAGGCTCATTTGATTTTCCTGACGCATCAGGTGTGAATTAGTTGGTAGGTGTCATCTCCCTTCCTGTCTATAGGTGCTGCTGTCTTCTGTAATCTACCCACTGTAAAAGGCGTGTGTGTGTGTGTGTGTGTGTGTGTGTGTGTGTGTTTGCCTAAAGCTGCCCTCTGTTAATTATCTGTTGGTAGATCAGTTTGTGTGTAATCTCCCTCCTTGCCTATAGGGGATGCTGTCTGCTGTAACCTACCCTCTGAGAAGGCCACGTCGCTCTTCTGTCCGAAGCCCATGGATCCATCAGACAGCCACAGGTTCCTCTCGGACAGCAGGAATATCTGGGTGTTGAGACTGAACTCTACTGCTACTGGGTCACTGACCTGGAGAGAGGAGCGGGGGAGGGGGGGGGGGGGGGGGGGGGGGGGAGGGAGGGGAGAGGGAGAGAGGGGGGTGGAGGGAGGGAGGGAGGGAGAGGCAGGAGAGATGGGGGAGGGAGGGGAGAGGGGGGGGTGGAGGGAGGGAGGGAGAGAGGGAGAGGCAGGAGAGATGGGGGAGGGAGGGGAGAGGGAGAAAGGAGCGAGGGGGGGGGAGAGAGGGAGGGGTAGAGAGGGAGAGGGAGGAGAGATGGGGAGGGAGGGGAGAGGGAGAGGGGGGGGTGGAGGGAGGGAGGGAGAGAGGGAGAGGCAGGAGAGATGGGGGAGGGAGGGGAGAGGGAGAGGGGGGGGTGGAGGGAGGGAGGGAGAGAGGGAGAGGCAGGAGAGATGGGGGAGGGAGGGGAGAGGGAGAAAGGAGCGAGGGGGGGGGGGAGAGAGGGAGGGGTAGAGAGGGAGAGGGAGGAGAGATGGGGGAGGGAGGGGAGAGGGAGAGAGGAGGGTGGAGGGAGGGAGGGAGAGAGGGAGGGGTAGAGAGGGAGAGGGAAAGGGAAAGGGGGGAGGGAGGGAGAGTGGAGGGAGGGGGGAGGTAGAGAGGGAGGGTTAAATATACTGTTATATATGATCACAATATTGTGATTCACAATCAATATCTTACCTGTTGGAAGCGTATGTCCAGATGGAACGTGACATGCTCTCTGGGGTTACAGACAGGGGGGATGGTGTACTCCATGTTCTGGGATGTACTACAGGGAATCAGCTTCACTGAGTAGGTACCAGAGTAGTCACGCACCTAGGAGAGGAGAGGGAGGGAGGGAGGGAGAGGGAGGGAGGGAGGGAGGAGGGAGAGGAGAGGGAGGGAGGGAGGAAGGAGGGAGGGAGGGAGGGAGGGAGGGAGGGAGGGAAGGAGGGAGGGAGGGAGGGAGGAGGGAGAGGAGAGGAGAGGGAGGGAGGGAAGGAGGGAGGGGGGAGGAGAGGGAGGGAGGGAGGGAGGGGGGGAGAGGGAGGGAGGGAGGAGGAGGGAGGGAGGGAGGGAGGGAGGGAGGGAGGGAGGGAGGGAGGGAGGGAGGGAGGGAGAGGAGAGGAGAGGGAGGGAGGGAGGGAGGGAGGGAGGGAGGGAGGGAGGGAGGGAGGGGGGAGGAGGGAGAGGAGAGGAGAGGGAGGGAGGGAGGGAGGGAGGGGGGAGGAGAGGGAGGGAGGGAGGGAGGGGGGGAGAGGGAGGGAGGGAGGGAGGGAAGGAGGGAGGGGGGAGGAGGGAGGAGGGAGAGGAGAGGAAAGGGAGGGAGGGAGGGAGGGAGGGAGGGAGGGGGGAGGAGGGAGGAGGGAGAGGAGAGGAGAGGGAGGGAAGGAGGGAGGGGGGAGGAGAGGGAGGGAGGGAGGGAGGGGGGGAGAGGGAGGGAGGGAGGGAGGGAGGGAGGGAGGGAGGGAGGGAGGGAGGGAGGGAGGGAGGGAGGGAGGGAGGGGAGGGAGAGGAGAGGAGAGGAGAGGAGAGGAGAGGAGAGGAGAGGGAGGGAGGGAGGGAGGGAGGGAGGGAGGGAAGGAGGGAGAGGGAGAGGGAGAGGGAGAGGGAGAGGGAGGGAGAGGGGGAGGGAGGGAGGGAGGGAGGGAGGGAAAGTTAAACAGTTATTTTCTTTTCTTGAGAAATAACATATTTTGGGGGGGGACCTGTCAGGACCTGTGTTTTCTCACTGATGCCACCATCCTCTCAGCATTAGCATTTACTATCATCATTGATACATTGGGACTTTACTATCATTTTTTTATTTTATTTTTTATTTCACCTTTATTTAACCAGGTAAGAAGCCAGTTGAGAACAAGTTCTCATTTACAACTGCGACCTGGCCAAGATAAAGCAAAGCAGTGCGATAAAAACAGCAACACAGAGTTACATATGGGGTAAAACAAAACATAAAGTCAAAAATACAACAGAAAATATATATACAGTGTGTGCGAATGTAGTAAATTATGGAGGTAAGGCAATAAATATGCCATAGTGCAAAATAGTTACAATTTCGTATTAACACTGGAATGATAGATGTGCAAAATATTATGTGCAACTAGAGATACTGGGGTGCAAATGAGCAAAATAAATAACAATATGGGGATAAGGTAGTTGGGTGGGCTAATTTCAGATGGGCTGTGTACAGGTGCAGTGATCGGTAAGCTGCTCTGACAACTGACGCCTAAAGTTAATGAGGGAGATAAGAGTCTCCAGCTTCAGAGATTTTTGCAGTTCGTTCCAGTCATTGGCAGCAGAGAACTGGAAGGAATGGCGGCCAAAGGAGGTGTTGGCTTTGGGGATGACCAGTAAGATATACCTGCTGGAGCGCAGACTATGGGTGGGTGTTGCTATGGTGACCAGTGAGCTAAGATAAGACAGGGATTTGCCTAGCAGTGATTTATAGATGACCTGGAGCCAGTGGATTTGGCGACCAATATGTAGTGAGGGCCAGCCAACAAGAGCGTACAGGTGACAATGGTGGGTAGTATATGGAGCTTTGGTGACAAAATGGATGGCACTGTGATAGACTACATCCAATTTGCTGAGTAGAGCGTTGGAGGCTATTTTGTAAATGACATCGCCGAAGTCAAGGATCGGGAGGATAGTCAGATTTACGAGGGCATGTTTGGCAGCATGAGTGAAGGAGGCTTTGTTGCGAAATAGGAAGCCGATTATAGATCTAACTTTTGATTGGAGATGCTTAATGTGAGTCTGGAAGGAGAGTTTACAGTCTAACCAGACACCTAGGTATTTGTAGTTGTCCACATAGTCTAGGTCAGACCCGCCGAGAGTAGTGATTCTAGTCGGGTGGGCGGGTGCAAGCAGCGCAAGAGCATGCATTTAGTTTTACTAGTGTTTAAGAGCAGTTGGAGGCTACGGAAGGAGTGTTGTATGGCGTTAAAGCTCGTTTGGAGGTTTGTTAACACAGTGTCCAATGAAGGGCCAGATGTATACAAAATGGTGTCGTCTGCGTAGAGGTGGATCCGAGCGTCACCAGCAGCAAGAGCAACATCATTGATATACACAGAGAATAGAGTCGGCCCGAGATTTGAACCCTGTGGCACCCCCATAGAGACTGCCAGAGGTCCAGACAACAGGCCCTCCGATTTGACACATTGAACTCTATCTGAGAAGTAGTTGGTGAACCAGGCGAGGCAGTCATTTGAGAAACCAAGGCTATTTAGTCTGCCAATAAGAATGCGGTGGTTGACAGAGTCGAAAGCCTTGGCCAGGTCGATGAAGACGGCTGCGCAGTACTGTCTTTTATCGATCGCGGTTATAATATTGTTTAGGACCTTGAGCGTGGCTGAGGTGCACTCATGACCAGCTCGGAAACCGGATTGTATAGCGGAGAAGGTACGTGGGATTCGAAATGGTCGGTGATCTGTTTGTTAACTTGGCTTTCAAAAACTTTTGAAGGGCAGGATGGATATAGGTCTGTAACCGTTTGGATCTAGAGTGTCACCCCCTTTGAAGAGGGGGATGACCGCGGCAGCTTTCCAATCTCTGGGGATCTCAGACGTTACGAAAGAGAGGTTGAACAGGCTAGTAATAGGGGTTGCAACAATTTCGGCGGCTAATTTTAGAAAGAAAGGGTCCAGATTGTCTAGCCCAGCTGATTTGTAGGGGTCCAGATTTTTCAGCTCTTTCAGAGCAGCAGGTGTCTGAATTTGTGTAAAGGAGAAGCGGGGGGGGGCATGGGCAAGTTGCAGCGGAGGGTGCAGAGCTGGTGGCCGGGGTAGTGGTAGCCAGGTGGAAAGCATGGCCAGCCGTAGCAAAATGCTTGTTGAAATTCTCGATTATTGTAGATTTATCGGTGGTGACAGTGTTTCCTAGCCTCAGTGCAGTGGGCAGCTGGGAGGAAGTGCTCTTATTCTCCATGGACTTTACAGTGTCCCAACACTTTTTGGAGTTTGTGCTACAGGATGCACATTTCTGTTTGAAAAAGCTAGCCTTTGCTTTCCTAACTGATTGTGTATATTGGTTCCTGACTTCCCTGAAAAGTTGCATATCGCGGGGGCTGTTCGATGCTAATGCAGTACGCCACAGGATGTTTTTGTGCTGGTCAAGGGCAGTCAAGTCTGAGGAGAACCAGGGGCTATATCTGTTCTTAGTTCTGCATTTTTTGAATGGGGCATGCTTATTTAAGATTGAGAGGAAAGCATTTTTAAAGAACAACCAGGCATCCTCTACTGACGGAATGAGGTCAATATCCATCCAGGATACCCGGGCCAGGTCAATTAGAAAGACCTGCTCGCTAAAGTGTTTTAGGGAGCGTTTGACAGTGATGAGGGGTGGTCGTTTGACCGTGGACCCATTACGGACGCAGGCAATAAGGCAGTGATCGCTGAGATCCTGGTTGAAGATAACGGAGGTATATTTAGAGGGTAAATTTGTCAGGATGATATCTATGAGGGTGCCCATGTTTACAGATTTTGGGTTGTACCTGGTAGGTTCGTTGATAATTTGTGTGTGATTGAGGGCATCTAGTTAAGATTGTAGGTTGGCTGGGGTGTTAAGCATATCCCAGTTTAGGTCACCAAGCAGTACGAACTCTGAGGATAGATGGGGGGCGATCAGTTCACATATGGTGTCCAGGGCACAGCTGGGGGCTGAGGGAGGTCTGTAGCAAGCGGCAACAGTGAGAGACTTATTTCTGGAAAGGTGGATTTTTAGAAGTAGAAGCTCAAACTGTTTGGGCACAGACCTGGATAGTATGATAGAGCTCTGCAGGATATCTCTACAGTAGATTGCAACCCCACCCACTTTGGCAGTTCTATCGAGACGAAAAATGTTGTAGTTGGGGATGGAAATGTCTGAATTTTTGGTGGCCTTCCTAAGCCAGGATTAAGACACTGCTAGAACATCAGGGTTGGCGGAGTATGCTAACGCAGTGAATAACTCAAACTTAGGGAGGAGGCTTCGGATGTTAATGTGCAAGAAACCAAGGCTTTTACGGTTACAGAAGTCAACAAATGATAGCGCCTGGGGAGTAGGAGTGATACTGGGGGCTACAGGGCCTGGGTTAACCTCTACATCACCAAAGGAACAGAGGAGGAATAGAATAAGGATACGGCTAAAGGCTTTAAGAACTGGTCTTCTAGTGCATTGGGTACAGAGAATAAAAAGGGCAGATTTCCGGGCGTTGTAGAATAGATTCAGGGCATTATGTACGGACAAGGATATGGAAGGATATGAGTACAGTGGAGGTAAACCTAAGCGTTGGGTAACGATGAAAGAGATAGCATCACTGGAGGCACCGATTGAGTCGGTCTCCGCGTGTATGGGGGGTGGGACAAAGGAGCTGTCTAAGGCAGGTTGAGCTGGGCTGGGGGCTCTACAGTGAAATGGTACAATAAGAAATAACCGAAACAGCAATAGGCAAGGCATATTGACATGGGAGAGAGGCATAAAGCAATCATAGGTGTTATTCGAGAGAGCTAAGACAACAGCTGGTAATGGCAACAAAGTTTGAGCTGAGGCTAAACATAAACAGGATGTGGTACCGTATAAAGGAACAGTCCAGCAGGCATCAGCTGTATAGCTGAGTTATCATAAGGTCCGGTGAACAGCAATAGGAGAGTTCGGAGGTAGTTCGGGGGCTGCTACAGCACTGGCGAGCAAGAGGCCTGGCTTCCGTGTGCTAGTGGGCCGGGGCTAGCAGATGGATCTTCGTGGTCGACGTCGTAAGGGGAAGCCTGTTGAAACCACATCAGACGATTTCGTCTGCAAACCAGTCGTGTTGGATCGGCGGGGCTCCGTGTCAACACTAGGAGGTCCCGTCCGGTTGACAGAGAGGTAGATAGCCGGGAGATGGGCCTGGCTCGAGGCTAGCTCAAGGCTAACTGGTGCTTGCTAAGGGGTAATGGTAATTAGCCAACAACAACAGCCATTTGGTTGCAGCTAGCTGGTTGCGATGATCCGGCGCTAGGGTCCAGTGATTCCGGTATGCTCTGGGTCGATAGCACGCTGTGCACGCTGTGCAGACTGGCCGACAAATTGTCCAGGCTAGAGCTAGAGCTGGCTGGTGGGTAGTGCAGGCCACGGACAATGGTGAAGACGCTAACGGTGGCTAATAGCAAGTAGCTAGCTAGCTGGCTACCACAGCATTCGGTTGCAGCTAGACTAGTTTCAGCTTAAGGTTCTTGATAAAAGTTATAAAGAAATAATAGAATCCTTTCCATGTTGGGTGAGGCGGGTTGCAGGAAAGTATATTTAGTTAAAGAATGAAAAGTAAAAATTGAGATATATATATAAAATAGACCAAAAATAAAAAATAAACGGGCTATTTACAAAAGGACACAGAAAAAAACACGACCGCACTGCTACGCCATCTTGGATTGATACATTGGGACATTTACTATCATCATTGATACATTGAGACATTTACTATCATCATTGATACAGTGGGACATTTACTGTCATCATTGATACAGTGAGGGAAAAAAGTATTTGATCCCCTGCTGATTTTGTACGTTTGCCCACTGACAAAGACATAATCAGTCTATAATTTTAATGGTAGGTTTATTTGAACAGTGAGAGACAGAATAACAACAAAAAAATCCAGACAAACGCATGTCAAAAATGTTATAAATTCATTTGCATTTTAATGAGGGAAATATCTATTTGACCCCTCTGCAAATCATGACTTAGTACTTGGTGGCAAAACCCTTGTTGGCAATCACAGAGGTCAGACGTTTCTTGTAGTTGGCCACCAGGTTTGCACACATCTCAGGAGGGATTTTGTCCCACTCCTCTTTGCAGATCTTCTCCAAGTCATTAAGGTTTTGAGGTTGACGTTTGGCAACTCGAACCTTCAGCTCCCTCCACAGATTTTCTATGGGATTAAGGTCTGGAGACTGGCTAGGCCACTCCAGGACCTTAATGTGCTTCTTCTTGAGCCACTCCTTTGTTGCCTTGGCCGTGTGTTTTGGGTCATTGTCATGCTGGAATACCCATCCACGACCCATTTTCAATGCCCTGGCTGAGGGAAGGAGGTTCTCACCCAAGATTTGACGGTACATGGCCCTGTCCATCGTCCCTTTGATGCGGTGAAGTTGTCCTGTCCCCTTAGCAGAAAAACACCCCCAAAGCATAATGTTTCCACCTCCATGTTTGACGGTGGGGATGGTGTTCTTGGGGTCATAGGCAGCATTCCTCATCCTCCAAACACGGCGAGTTGAGTTGATGCCAAAGAGCTCGATTTTGGTCTCATCTGACCACAACACTTTCTCCCAGTTCTCCTCTGAATCATTCAGATGTTCATTGGCAAACTTCAGACGGGCATGTATATGTGCTTTCTTGAGCAGGGGGACTTTGCGGGCACTGCAGGATTTCAGTCCTTCACGGCATAGTGTGTTACCAATTGTTTTCTTGGTGACTATGGTCCCAGCTGCCTTGAGATCATTGACAAGATCCTCCCGTGTAGTTCTGGGCCGATTCCTCACCGTTCTCATGATCATTGCAACTCCACGAGGTGAGATCTTGCATGGAGACCCAGGCCGAGGGAGATTGACAGTTATTTTGTGTTTCTTCCATTTGAGAATAATCGCACCAACTGTTGTCACCTTCTCACCAAGCTGCTTGGCGATGGTCTTGTAGCCCATTCCAGCCTTGTGTAGGTCTACAATCTTGTCCCTGACATCCTTGGAGAGCTCTTTGGTCTTGGCCATGGTGGAGAGTTTGGAATCTGATTGATTGATTGCTTCTGTGGACAGGTGTCTTTTATACAGGTAACAAGCTGAGATCAGAAGACTGGAGTCGTAGTTTAATAGGGGCGTGGGTTTTAGATAGTTATTTTTCGTAACCTGTGAGAGTAAATGTCATTCCTGTTCATCTGTTCTGTTGTTCTGTTCTATAGTTAACACGTTATGTTTGAACATTTACATTTTTGTAGCTACAGGGAGGCTTACAGAAGTGTATGAGTTCCCTAAAAGCCTATACCTTATTATAATATGTAATAATCTTAATATTATTTTTAAATAAACGTTTGGAGTATGTAAATTAAACACGATGAACAGGAATGACATTTACTCTCACGGGTGAACAAAAAGATCTAGCTGAAAGCCACACCCCTGATAAACCCCGCCTCCTGAAAATAAAGTAAGGATTACGTTAAAAAAGACCCAGCGGCTAGGTCATCCTAGCATGAGAGTAAAAAATACCCAACTGATTAACCCATGTTGTGGGTAATCCCAACAACCCAACTAACTGGGTCAAAATAGGGTTGGGCTAGGGTTAAGGTTAAGGACAGGGTTAGGGTTTGGGTTTGGGCTATATACTCACTGCAAAGTCTGATGTGAATGTCCACTGCTGGACAGGCTGGTTGTAGATGGGTTCACTCCTCACCAGGCTGAGGTTAAAGGTCAGGCCAGGGTGGTCTTCACACATCACCATGGATGACAGAGAGGATGCTGGGTAGGGAGGGAGGGGAAATAGAAAGGGAATAAGTAAAGTAGTGGGGACTGAATGATACATATTATTATATAGACTGACTGATACATATTATTATATAGACTGACTGATACATATTATTATATAGACTGACTGATACATATCATTATATAGACTGAATGATACATATTATTATATAGACTGAATGATACATATTATTATATAGACTTACTGACACATATTATTATATAGACACTGACACATATTATTATATAGACTGAATGACACATATTATTATATAGACTGACTGATACATATTATTATATAGACTGAATGATACATATTATTATATAGACTGAATGATACATATTATTATATAGACTGAATGATACATATTATTATATAGACTGACTGATACATATTATTATATAGACTGAATGATACATATTATTATATGGACTGAATGATACATATTATTATATAGACTGAATGATACATATTATTATATGGACTGAATGATACATATTATTATATACAGTGGGGGAAAAAAGTATTTAGTCAGCCACCAATTGTGCAAGTGTCACGGTTTCGGCCGAGGCTGCTCCTCCTCCTGGTTCGGGCAGGCTTCGGCGGTCGTCGTCCCCGGAGTACTAGCTGCCACCGATCTATGTTTCATGTTCGTTTGGTTTGGTCTTGATGTTGTACACCTGTGTCTAGTTAGTCCTCGTTAGTGTTCTATTTAGTTCTCGTTGTGTGTGTCTGTGTTTGTGTGTGATTGCGCTTCTGTTTCGTGTTGGAGCTACATTTTCCCTCCAGTGTTTTGGAGAGGTTATTTTGCACATGTTTGTGCACCGTTTGTTTTGTCGCCTGTGTGCGCCGTGTATTCGCCTTCTGGCTTATTGTGCTTGTGTCTTTTATGAATATTGCACTAAAGCCTTTGGACTGAGCCTCTGCGTCCTGCGCATGATTCATACACCACACCCACCTTCAGCACCCGTTGACAGAATCACACACCATAATGGAATCAGCAGGATCGGCAGAGACGCCTGTGTCGCTCGAGGAGCATCTCCGTGGGCAAGAGGGCCAGATAAGACAACTGGAGACCGCTCTACAGGAGGTAATCAACACCTTGCACCGATGGGAGGCCAGCAGGGTACCCACACCTCCACCTACCCTGCCCACCCCATCGGTCGGTCCACCAGTCCCAGGTTCGGAACCCAGGGGGATTCGGCTCTCGCTCCCGAGGGCGTATGACGGAACAGCTGCCGGGTGTCAGGGGTTCCTCCTGCAGGTGGAGCTCTACCTGGCCACTGTACACCCGGTGCCCTCGGGATACGAGAGCGTTTCCGCCCTCATCTCCTGTCTCACGGGCAAGGCGTTGGAGTGGGCTAACGCCGAGTGGAGGAGGATGGACGCCAACACCATCACCTACGCCGAGTTCTCCCGCCGCTTCAAGGCCGTGTTCGACCATCCACCTGAGGGCAAAGCGGCGGGGGAGCGTCTAGTCCATTTGAGACAGGGGAGGAGGAGCGCTCAGGTGTTCGCTCTAGAGTACCGGACTCTAGCGGCGGATGCAGGGTGGAGTGAACGGGCTCTCATCGACCATTTTCGGTGTAGCCTCCGGGAGGACGTTCAACAGGAGTTGGCCTGCAGGGATACCCATCTGACTTTCGACCAGTTGGTCGATATGTCCATCCGTTTAGACACCCTGCTGGCCACCCGTGGACGTCCCGAGGGGGGTCCGTCCATTCCGCCCTCCGGCACCTCCGAGCCGAGCCCTATGGAGCTCGGGGGTGCCGGCGCTAGAGAACGGAGGAGGAAGAGCCCGAGGGGGCCTGTCTCCTGCACCAAGTGCGGTCGTGGAGGGCACACTGCGGCCAGGTGCTGGGGAGGGTTCTCCGGGGGAGAAGACAACAGGCCACGCACTGGGGGGGCCTCCCAGGTGAGTAGACGCCCCACTTACCCAGAGCTTTCTGTTGCGCACTTTTGTATACCTGTTGGTTTTCCACAGGTTGCACCTCATTCCCAGCATAAGGCGCTCGTAGATTCAGGCGCAGCTGGGAATTTTGTTGATCGAAAGTTTTGTTTAGAGTTAGGGATCCCTCTCCTACCTGTTGACAAACCTTTTCCCGTTCATGCCTTAGATAGCCGCCCGTTGGGATCGGGGTTGATCAGGGAGGTCACAGCGCCACTTAGGATGTGTGCGCAGGGGGGTCATGAAGAGACTATACAGCTGTATCTGATCGACTCTCCTGCGTACCCAGTGGTGCTGGGAATTCCCTGGTTAAGCACCCATAACCCTGCTATTTCGTGGCAACAGAGGGCTCTCGATGGGTGGTCTGCTCAGTGTGAGGGGCGATGTCTGGGTGTTTCCGTGGGGGCGACTTCGGTGGAAAGTCCAAACCAAGTGCCCGCACTGCACATTCCGCCTGAATATGGGGATTTAGCTCTTGTGTTTAGCAAAACTAGGGCGACGCAGTTGCCTCCCCATAGACAGGGGGATTGTGCGATTGATCTCCAGGCAGGAGCAGCGCTCCCACGGAGCCATGTGTATCCTTTGTCTCAAGAGGAGAGAAAAGCTATGGAGCCTTACATAGCCGAATCTTTGAGACAGGGATACATTCGGCCTTCCACTTCCTCCGCCTCTTCGAGTTTCTTTTTTGTGAAAAAGAAAGATGGAGGGTTGCGCCCGTGCATTGATTACCGTGGTCTCAATCAGATTACTGTGAAATACAGTTATCCACTCCCTCTGATTGCGACCATGACGGAGTCATTGCATGGGGCGCGGTTTTTCACAAAATTGGATCTCAGGAGCGCGTATAACTTGGTGCGCATTAGGGAGGGCGATGAATGGAAAACAGCGTTTAGTACCACGTCAGGTCATTTCGAGTATCTTGTCATGCCATATGGGTTGATGAATGCTCCATCAGTCTTCCAATCCTTCGTAGATGACATTTTCCGGGATATGCAGGGACAAGGGGTGGTCGTGTACATTGATGATATTCTGGTGTACTCGTCTACCCGAGCCGAGCATGTAACCCTGGTGCGACGTGTATTGAGGAGGCTGTTGGAGCACGACCTATATGTCAAGGCAGAGAAATGTCTGTTTTTCCAGGAGTCGGTCTCCTTTTTGGGTTATCGGTTGTCCGCGTCAGGGGTGAGAATGGAGGTGGATCGTGTGTCCGCTGTGCGTAATTGGCAAACTCCAACCACTGTAAAAGAGGTGCAGCAGTTCTTGGGCTTTGCAAATTACTACCGGAGGTTTATCCGGGGTTTTGGACAGGTGGCAGCTCCCATCACGTCCCTTCTGAAGGGGGGTCCGGTGCGCCTGCAGTGGTCAGCTGATGCGGACAGGGCCTTTGGGAGACTGAAGGACCTGTTTACGTCGGCTCCGGTGCTGGCGCATCCGGATCCCACAATTCCCTTTCAGGTTGAGGTGGACGCGTCTGAGGCTGGTATAGGGGCCGTTCTCTCTCAACGGTCCGGCTCGCCACCTAAACTCCGCCCCTGTGCTTTTTACTCCAAAAAGCTCAGCCCGGCGGAGCGTAACTATGACGTTGGGGACAGGGAGTTGTTAGCTGTAGTTCAAGCCCTTAAGGTGTGGAGGCATTGGCTTGAGGGGGCTCAACACCCTTTCCTCATTTTGACTGACCATCGGAACCTGGAGTACATCCGGGCAGCGAGGAGACTGAACCCTCGCCAGGCTCGATGGAGTATGTTTCTCACCAGGTTCGTATTTAAAATCACGTACATCCCTGGGTCCCAGAATGGTAAGGCAGATGCACTGTCCCGGCGATATGACACGGAGGAGAGGTCCGTTGAGCCTACTCCCATACTACCAGAGTCTTGCCTTGTGGCACCGGTGGTGTGGGAGGTCGATGCCGAGATCGAGCGAGCGTTGCGTACCGACCCCAGCCCTCCACAATGTCCTGAGGGTCGGAGGTACGTTCCGCTCGAGATTCGGGATCGACTCATCTACTGGGCTCACACGTCACCCTCCTCTGGACATCCGGGTATTGGCCGGACAGTGCATTGCCTTAGCACTAAATACTGGTGGCCTACTTTGGCTAGGGATGTGAGGGTTTACGTCTCCTCCTGCTCGGTGTGCGCCCAGTGTAAGGCGCCCCGACATCTGCCCAGGGGTAAGTTACAGCCCCTACCCGTTCCACAACAACCATGGTCCCACCTCTCGGTGGATTTTGTAACAGACCTTCCCCTCTCTCAGGGGAATACCATACCACCATCCTGGTCGTTGTGGACCGGTTCTCTAAGGCCTGTCGTCTTCTCCCTATGTCGGGTCTTCCTACTGCCCTACAGACCGCTGAGGCCCTATTTACCCACGTCTTCCGGCATTACGGGGTCCCCGAGGATATAGTGTCTGATCGAGGCCCCCAGTTTACCTCCCGTGTGTGGAGAGCGTTTATGGAGCGTTTGGGGGTCTCGGTAAGCCTTACCTTGGGGTACCACCCGGAGAGTAACGGGCAGGTAGAACGTGTCAACCAGGATGTGGGTAGGTTTCTGAGGTCGTATTGCCAGGACCGGCCTGAGGAGTGGGCGCGTTACATTCCATGGGCCGAGATGGCCCAGAACTCTCTCCGCCACTCCTCTACCAACCTAACCCCTTTCCAATGTGTATTAGGTTACCAGCCGGTTCTGGCACCGTGGCAGCAGAGCCAGATCGAGGCCCCTGCGGTGGATGATTGGATGAGGCGCTCGGAAGAGACGTGGAACGCTGCCCACGTCCACCTGCAGCGGGCCGTCCTTCGTCACAAGGCGAGCGCCGATCTCCACCGCAGTGAGGGGCCGGTGTACGCACCCGGAGATCGAGTCTGGCTCTCTACCAGAAACCTACCCCTCCGCCTGCCCTGCCGGAAGCTGGGTCGGCGGTTTGTGGGGCCCTTTAAAGTCCTGAGAAGATTGAACGAGGTGTGTTATAGGTTACATCTACCTGTTGAATATAAGAATATTAACCCCTCGTTCCATGTGTCTCTTCTCAGGCCGGTGGTAGCTGGTCCACTCCAGGACAATGAGATAGGAGAGACTCCTCCGCCCCCATTGGACATCGAGGGGGCTCCGGCGTACACTGTTCGGTCCATCTTGGACTCCAGACGCCGGATGGGGGGTCTCCAGTATCTCGTGGAGTGGGAGGGGTACGGCCCGGAGGAGCGGTGCTGGGTGCCGCGGAGGGACATCCTAGACCCATCTCTCCTGTCGGAGTTCCACCGGGACCATCCCACGCGCCCTGCTCCGCGTCCTCCTGGTCGTCCCCGAGGCCGGGGTCGGCGTCAAGGGGGGGGTACTGTCACGGTTTCGGCCGAGGCTGCTCCTCCTCCTGGTTCGGGCAGGCTTCGGCGGTCGTCGTCCCCGGAGTACTAGCTGCCACCGATCTATGTTTCATGTTCGTTTGGTTTGGTCTTGATGTTGTACACCTGTGTCTAGTTAGTCCTCGTTAGTGTTCTATTTAGTTCTCGTTGTGTGTGTCTGTGTTTGTGTGTGATTGCGCTTCTGTTTCGTGTTGGAGCTACATTTTCCCTCCAGTGTTTTGGAGAGGTTATTTTGCACATGTTTGTGCGCCGTTTGTTTTGTCGCCTGTGTGTGCCGTGTATTCGCCTTCGGGCTTATTGTACTTTTGTCTTTTGTGAATATTGCACTAAAGCCTTTGGACTGAGCCTCTGCGTCCTGCGCATGATTCATACACCACACCCACCTTCAGCACCCGTTGACAGCAAGTTCTCCCACTTAAAAAGATGAGAGAGGCCTGTAATTTTCATCATAGGTACACGTCAACTATGACAGACAAATTGAGGAAAAGAATTCCAGAAAATCACATTGTAGGATTTTTAATGAATTTATTTGCAAATTATGGTGGAAAATAAGTATTTGGTCACCTACAAACAAGCAAGATTTCTGGCTCTCACAGACCTGTAACTTCTTCTTTAAGAGGCTCCTCTGTCCTCAACTCGTTACCTGTATTAATGGCACCTGTTTGAACTTGTTATCAGTATAAAAGACACCTGTCCACAACCTCAAACAGTCACACTCCAAACTCCACTATGGCCAAGACCAAAGAGCTGTCAAAGGACACCAGAAACAAAATTGTAGACCTGCACCAGGCTGGGAAGACTGAATCTGCAATAGGTAAGCAGCTTGGTTTGAAGAAATCAACTGTGGGAGCAATTATTAGGAAATGGAAGACATACAAGACCACTGATAATCTCCCTCGATCTGGGGCTCCACGCAAGATCTCACCCCGTGGGGTCAAAATGATCACAAGAACGGTGAGCAAAAGTCCCAGAACCACACGGGGGGACCTAGTGAATGACCTGCAGAGAGCTGGGACCAAAGTAACAAAGCCTACCATCAGTAACACACTACGCCGCCAGGGACTCAAATCCTGCAGTGCAAGACGTGTCCCCCTGCTTAAGCCAGTACATGTCCAGGCCCGTCTGAAGTTTGCTAGAGTGCATTTGGATGATCCAGAAGAGGATTGGGAGAATGTCATATGGTCAGATGAAACCAAAATAGAACTTTTTGGTAAAAACTCAACTCGTCGTGTTTGGAAGACAAAGAATGCTGAGTTGCATCCAAAGAACACCATACCTACTGTGAAGCATGGGGGTGGAAACATCATGCTTTGGGGCTGTTTTTCTGCAAAGGGACCAGGACGACTGATCCATGTAAAGGAAAGAATGAATGGGGCCATGTATCGTGAGATTTTGAGTGAAAACCTCCTTCCATCAGCAAGGGCATTGAAGATGAAACGTGGCTGGGTCTTTCAGCATGACAATGATCCCAAAAGCACGAAGGAGTGGCTTCGTAAGAAGCATTTCAAGGTCCTGGAGTGGCCTAGCCAGTCTCCAGATCTCAACCCCATAGAAAATCTTTGGAGGGAGTTGACAGTCCGTGTTGCCCAGCGACAGCCCCAAAACATCACTGCTCTAGAGGAGATCTGCATGGAGGAATGGGCCAAAATATCAGCAACAGTGTGTGAAAACCTTGTGAAGACTTACAGAAAACGTTTGACCTGTGTCATTGCCAACAAAGGGTATATAACAAAGTATTGAGAAACTTTTGTTATTGACCAAATACTTATTTTCCACCATAATTTGCAAATAAATTCATAAAAAATCCTACAATGTGATTTTCTGTATAATTTTTTCTCATTTTGTCTGTCATAGTTGACGTGTACCTATGATGAAAATTACAGGCCTCTCTCATCCTTTTAAGTGGGAGAACTTGCACAATTGGTGGCTGACTAAATACTTTTTTCCCCCACTGTATACTGAATGATACATATTATTATATATACTGAATGATACATATTATTATATAGACTGACTGATACATATTATTATATAGACTTACTGATACATATTATTAAATGGACTGAATGATACATATTATTATATAGACTGAATGATACATAGTATTATACAGACTGAATGATACATATTATTATATAGACTATGATACATATTATCATATAGACTGAATGATACATATTATTATATAGACTGAATGATACATATTATTATATAGACTGAATGATACATATTATTATATATACTGAATGATACATATTATTATATAGACTGAATGATACATATTATTATATAGACTGAATGATACATATTATTATATAGACTGAATGATACATATTATTATATAGACTGAATGACACATATTATTATGTAGACTGACTGATACATATTATTATGTAGACTGACTGATACATATTATTATGTAGACTGACTGATACATATTATTATATAGATTGAATGATACATATTATTCTATAGACTGACTGATACATATTATTATGTAGACTGAATGATACATATTATTATATAGATTGAATGATACATATTATTCTATAGACTGACTGATACATATTATTATGTAGACTGACTGATACATATTATTATATAGATTGAATGATACATATTATTCTATAGACTGACTGATACATATTATTATATAGACTGACTGATACATATTATTATATAGACTGAATGATACATATTATTATATAGACTGACTGATACATATTATTATATAGACTGACTGATACATATTATTCTATAGACTGACTGATACATATTACTATATAGACTGACTGATACATATTATTATATACACTGACTGACACATATTATTATATAGACTGACTGACACATATTATTATATACACTGACTGACACATATTATTATATAGACTGACTGATACAAATCATTATATAGACTGACTGATACAATATTATGGACATGCATATGTTGTGTGTGTGTGTGTTTGTGTATGTGTGTATGTGTGTGTGTGTGTGTGTGTGTGTGTGTGTGTGTGTGTGTGTGTGTGTGTCACCTGTGTTCTCGATCCTGTGTCCAGAGTGGGCCTCTACAAACAGACCTCTGAAGTGAGCCTTGGTTCTGAAGTTCACCACCAGACGACCCTGCTCATTGATACGCATACTGGTGGGGTACAGGGCACCTGTAGAATGCAGAATGACACACTTCTTTTAGATTTGTTATTAATACTTTCTTTGATGTTGGAATAATAATAATAATAATCTATCCCTTTTATTTTCTCTCTCTGTCTCACTCACTCCCTCACTCACTCACTCCCTCCCTCCTCCACTCACTCAGTCACTCAGTCACTCACTCAGTCACTCAGTCAGTCAGTCAGTCAGTCAGTCACTCACTCACTCAGTCACTCACTCACTCACTCACTCACTCAGTCACTCAGTCACTCACTCACTCACTCAGTCACTCAGTCACTCACTCAGTCACTCACTCAGTCACTCACTCAGTCACTCAGTCACTCACTCACTCACTCAGTCACTCACTCACTCACTCACTCACTCACTCACTCACTCAGTCACTCACTCACTCACTCACTCACTCACTCACTCACTCACTCACTCACTCACTCAGTCACTCACTCACTCATTCACTCATTCACTCCCTCCCTCCCTCCCTCCCTCCCTCCCTCCCTCCCTCCCTCCCCCTCTACCACTCCCCCTGTGTCTCCTCTCACCCTGTAACTCAGCCTGCGGTGGGCTCCCGATGCCGTCCTTCCACAGTAGAGCTGTATCATACACGAAGGTGAGGCGGAGCTCCGACTGCAGGTCAAAATGCTGCCACCCCCCCACACCCACCGGGGAGTGGAACACGTATGACACGTGCAGTGGAACACGCAGAGTCACGTACGATTGGACCAGATTCAGCACCTGTGAATCAGTAGAGGGGGGAAAGGTTAGAGCCAATCAGGAGAGAGGGCGAAAAGGTTAGAACCAATCAGGAGAGTGGGGGAAAAGGTTACAACCAATCAGTAGAGGGAGAAAAGGTTAGAACCAATCAGGAGAGAGGTGTGTGTGTGGGGGGGGGGAATACATATTTTTTAAATGGGTAGACAATTAATTTAATTTTTTCATCTTTAACACAAAACAACTACCAACATATCAAACAAAAAAAAACACAAATACAAAACACAGGAATACATACAGAGATGTTTTCCAGATAAATGATCTGCTATTTCATGGCATTGATATTCTTTAATGTGCCCTTAAGGAAACACAATCTTTTTGGAGTCTCTATTATCTTTCTCCTGCCTCTTCGCTAACATGATTTCATACAATGTTGTTTTTGTCAACATATTCATCCACTCCGTGAACACTGGCATCATTAGAGCTATTCCAATGTTTCAGACCAGCCTTAACACAGACACAACGTTTCAGGACCAGCCTTAACACAGACACAATGTTTCAGACCAGCCTTAACACAGACACAATGTTTCAGACCAGCCTTAACACAGACACAATGTTTCAGACCAGCCTTAACACTGACACAATGTTTCAGACCAGCCTTAACACTGACACAATGTTTCAGACCAGCCTTAACACAGACACAATGTTTCAGACCAGCCTTAACACAGACACAATGTTTCAGACCAGCCTTAACACTGACACAATGTTTCAGACCAGCCTTAACACAGACACAATGTTTCAGGACCAGCCTTAACACAGACACAATGTTTCAGGACCAGCCTTAACACAGACACAATGTTTCAGGACCAGCCTTAACACAGACACAATGTTTCAGACCAGCCTTAACACAGACACAATGTTTCAGACCAGCCTTAACACAGACACAATGTTTCAGACCAGTCTTAACACTGACACAATGTTTCAGACCAGCCTTAACACTGACACAATGTTTCAGACCAGCCTTAACACAGACACAATGTTTCAGACCAGCCTTAACACAGACACAATGTTTCAGACCAGCCTTAACACTGACACAATGTTTCAGACCAGCCTTAACACAGACACAATGTTTCAGGACCAGCCTTAACACAGACACAATGTTTCAGGACCAGCCTTAACACAGACACAATGTTTCAGACCAGCCTTAACACATACACAATGTTTCAGACCAGCCTTAACACTGACACAATGTTTCAGACCAGCCTTAACACAGACACAATGTTTCAGACCAGCCTTAACACAGACACAATGTTTCAGACCAGCCTTAACACAGACACAATGTTTCAGACCAGCCTTAACACTGACACAATGTTTCAGACCAGCCTTAACACTGACACAATGTTTCAGACCAGCCTTAACACAGACACAATGTTTCAGACCAGCCTTAACACAGACACAATGTTTCAGACCAGCCTTAACACTGACACAATGTTTCAGACCAGCCTTAACACAGACACAATGTTTCAGGACCAGCCTTAACACAGACACAATGTTTCAGGACCAGCCTTAACACAGACACAATGTTTCAGGACCAGCCTTAACACAGACACAATGTTTCAGACCAGCCTTAACACAGACACAATGTTTCAGACCAGCCTTAACACAGACACAATGTTTCAGACCAGTCTTAACACTGACACAATGTTTCAGACCAGCCTTAACACTGACACAATGTTTCAGACCAGCCTTAACACAGACACAATGTTTCAGACCAGCCTTAACACAGACACAATGTTTCAGACCAGCCTTAACACTGACACAATGTTTCAGACCAGCCTTAACACAGACACAATGTTTCAGGACCAGCCTTAACACAGACACAATGTTTCAGACCAGCCTTAACACATACACAATGTTTCAGACCAGCCTTAACACTGACACAATGTTTCAGACCAGCCTTAACACAGACACAATGTTTCAGACCAGCCTTAACACAGACACAATGTTTCAGACCAGCCTTAACACTGACACAATGTTTCAGACCAGCCTTAACACAGACACAATGTTTCAGACCAGCCTTAACACAGACACAATGTTTCAGACCAGCCTTAACACTGACACAATGTTTCAGGACCAGCCTTAACACAGACACAATGTTTCAGACCCGCCTTAACACAGACACAATGTTTCAGACCAGCCTTAACACAGACACAATGTTTCAGACCCGCCTTAACACAGACACAATGTTTCAGACCAGCCTTAACACAGACACAATGTTTCAGACCAGCCTTAACACAATACCTCAACATTATATTTTACATTCTGTCTGGTTAATCCCTCTTATTTCAGACTTGTCACTCAACAGACACAGTCTTGGTGACCTAGGTACCTGGGATCACACGCCATCTGCCATGCACTGTAAGGCTTTGTCCCATAGGGGGTGCACAACCAGGCTAACCCACAGTGCATGTAGGAGGGTTCCTTTTGCCCCTTCACATTGCCAACACACACAAATCCCATCCTATGTAACCTTAGGGAAGTGAAATAAAATCTATGAAACACGTGTATACCTTTTCCCTTGTCTTCTCTGGCAGTTTGCCCAATATCTGAACTAATATAAAACCTTGTCTTCTGATCTATCTCAAGGCGTAAATAAATCCCTTTGCCACAATTCTCAAGTTTTCACAGGTGTCATTTTTAACCTTTAACAGCTTGTTGTAACCTAAAGAGGCAGACTGTACAGAGCTTGGTAGTGAAAATATCTTGTTCCAAAATCATGGGCATTAATATGGAGTTGGTCCCCACTTTGCTGCTATAACAGCCTCCACTCTTCTGGGAAGGTTTTCCACTAGAAGTTGGAACATTGCTGCGGGGACTTGCTTCCATTCAGCCAGAAGAGCATTAGTGAGGTCACGCACTGATGTTGGGCGATTAGGCCTGGCTCGCAGTCGGCGTTCCAATTCATCCCAAAGGTGTTCGATGGGATCAGGGCTCTGTGCAGGTCAGTCAAATTCTTCCACACCAATCTCAACAAACCATTTCTGTATGGATCTCGCTTGTGCACAGAGGCATTGTCATGCTGAATTAGGAAAGGGCCTTCCCCAAACTGTTGCCACAAAGTTGGAAGCACAGAATCGTCTAGAACAGGGGTGTCAAACGTACGGCCCGCGGGCCGGATCAGGCCCGCAAACGGGTTTAATCCGGCCCGCGAGATGATAAAAAAAAAAAAAATATATATATATATATATTTTATTTAAGTATAAAAATGCGCGGCAATTTTTCAATAAAATAAACTGCTGTTCCAATTGCGTCCACTGGCAAAACTGTTTATACCGGGGCAGAGCAAGTAGGTCAAGCACGTGCAGCCAATGAGCTACTTTGTTTTGCCCGCGATATTTATTACGGCTTCTACTTTTAACATTATGTGCTTTGGCACCCTCATTGCCCCAATATGTCTCTGTCAAAAAAGAGAAAAGTGGACGCAGAGTGCAGAGTGTTCCAAGAAAAATGGTCATCCTATTTAATCACGGAATTGAATGGGAAAGCTGTATGTTTGGTGTGTTCAGAGCATGTTGCAGTGCTGAAAGAATATAACCTTCGTCGCCACTATGTGAGTCTTCATGCCGACAAATATGACAACTTTCAAGGACAGCGGAGATGAGAGAAGGTGAATGAACTGTTGGCGGGTCTGAAGAAACAGCAGTCTGTGTTTACTCACAGCCGAGACATCAGTGACGCTGCAGTGAAAGCTAGCTACCTCATTGCTAATGAAATCGCAGTGGCTTCAAAACCATTTAGTGAGGGTGAATTTGTAAAAACATGCATGATGAAGGCAGCGGAGATTGTGTGCCCTGAAAAGCGGCAGGCTTTTGCAAATATCAGCCTGACAAGAAACACAGTTGCAGACAGGATTTCCGATCTTTCAGTGGATTTGGACAGCCAGTTGAAGCAAAAAGTAAAGTCATTTATTGCGTTTTCGGTTGCAATTGATGAAAGCACGGACATTACAGATGTTGCACAACTGGCAATTTTTTCATCCGCGGAGTTGATGACACATTGACCGTCACCGAGGAGTTCGTGGAGTAGGTGCCGATGACAGATACAACGACAGCAGCTGATATTTTTACCGCACTCGTCGGCGCGCTGGACAGGGTCGGAGTGGACTGGTCCCGCGCTGTCAGCCTGGCTACAGATGGTGCGTCCTCAATGATCGGGAAAAAAGCAGGCGTTGTGACAAAGTTCAGAGAGAAAGTGCAATCTGCAAATGGAGGACGTGATTTTTTTACTTTTCACTGTATTTTGCACCAGGAGGCTTTGTGTTGCAAGTCATTAAAGATGGATAACGTCATGAAGGTGGTCATCCAAACTGTTAATTTCATCCGATCCAGAAGCCTGAATCACCGTCAGTTTGACAGCCTTCTCAGAGAGAAAGACCACATCTATGGCCTGCCATACCACACTGAGGTAAGATGGTTAAGCCGAGGTGCTGTGCTGAGGCGTTTCTTTGATTTACGAGAAGAAATTGAACAGTTCATGGAAGAAAAGGGCAAACCAGTGTTAGAATTTCATTCCGCAGAATGGATGCCGGACCTTGCATTTATGGTGGATGTTACAGAGCACCTGAATAACTTGAACAAACAGCTGCAAGGGCGCAACAAAGTTGTCACGCAGTATTATGACAGCATACGTTCTTTCAAGTTGAAGCTGTCATTGTGGGAGACGCAACCTGCCGGTGGTGATGCAGCTCACTTCCCCTGTCTGAAAAATGTGTGCGCGACCCAACATGTGGCAGACATGAAGCGGTTCAAAGATAAAATAACTGGACTGTTACGGGAGTTTGAGCAACGCTTTCAGATTTATGTTTATATGTTTTTATGTTGATGTGCTATTGTTTTTAATTGATTTTATTTTATTTGTATATTTAACCTATTCTTTACTCTGTGGTTCTTGCACTTGTTTGGGGAACAGGATTTCATTATTTTTATCTACATTTCTGCCTGAGAAATGACACCCTGATATAGTTCTGTGATCTGTGAAACAGTTCTGTTAATCACTGAGGCATTGTGTGTTTGTGTGTTCTTTTTCTTTAGAATTTTCAAATAAACTTCAGGTGTTTTATGATTAATAGTGATGTTGTGCTTATACTATTTTGGACACACTGTCCTCAGGCTCCAGCTTTATGTTGTATGTTGATCGTATTAAAACAAAGAAAACAATCTGAAGTTGTTGTTTTTAAGTTATATATACCATGATTTTTCCGGTCCGGCCCACTTGGGAATAGATTTTCCTCCATGTGGCCCCTGAGCTAAAATGAGTTTGACACCCCTGGTCTAGAATGTCATTGTATGCTGTAGCGTTAAGATTTCCCTTCACTGGAACGAAGGGGCCTCGCCCGAACTATGAAAAACAGTCCCAGAACTCATTATTCCTCCTCCACCAAACTTTACAGTTGGCACTATGCATTCAGGCAGGTAGCGTTCTCCTAGCATCCGCCAAACCCAGATCCATCCGTCGTAATGCCAGATGGTGAAGCGTGATTGCATTCAGAGAACGCAATTCCACTGCTCCAGATTCCAATGGCGGCAAGCTTTACACCACTCCAGCCAACGCTTGGAATTGCGCATGGGGATCTTAGGCTTGTGTGCGGCTGCTCGGCCATGGAAACCAATTTCATGAAGCTCCCGACGAACAGTTTTTGTACTGACGTTGCTTCCAGAGGCAGTTTGGAACTCGGTAGTGAGTGTTGCAACTGAGGACAGATGATTTTTACGTGCTTCGCGCTTCAGCACTCGGCGGTCCCGTTATGTGAGCTTGTGTGGCCTACCACTTTGCAGCTGAGCCATTGTTGCTCCTAGAAGTTTCCACTTCACAATAACAGCACTTCCAGTTGACCGGGGCACCTCTATCAGGGCAGAAATGTTATGCACTGACTTGTTGGAAAGGTGGCATCCTATGACGGTGCCACGTTGAAAGTCACTGAGCTCTTCAGTAAGGCCATTCTACTGCCAATGTTTGTCTATGGAGATTGCATGGCTGTGTGCTAGATTTTATACACCGTTCAGCAACAGGTGTGGCTGAAATAGCCGAATCACTAATAAGAAGGGGTGTCCACATACCTTTGTACATATAGTGTAATTCTAAGTAATCTCCAAGTCATCTCCCTCAAGCAAAAAGCTAAATTACCTTTAAAAAAACAGATGAAATATCATCTCATGGAACAGCGGGGACACTCACACACAAAAGGGTAGAGCCAATATTTTCTTAGAAAAATTATTCCAAGTCCAAGTGATATCTCAAATTCCTCAGCCTATAAATAATAACGTGTTTAAACGTCACCTACTTCTTCCCCCCTGTAATTGAATCCGTAATTCCACTACGGCACGATTAGTTCGAGAAATGGCCCCTATTTTACAGCTCATCACAGTTTCTGTAATTCTGCTAAATAATCTATTCTAGAATGTGATCCGTGGTAGATAGTATACTCTGAGAAAGAAAAGTATACTCCTTTTCACGTGGGTTCAGCATACGCCATATATCCACCAAGCTCAAGTATTTTATCAACACGTGAATAGCCAGTTGGTCCTTAAGGGTTAAGTTGTCCTATTTAAACATCCGTCCAGCATTTGATTAAAGTCACCCTCCAGGATTACATTTCCTTCTCTCATATTACTGATAATGTTATTTATACTACACTCTTAGAAAGAAAAGGGTTCCAAAAGGGTTCTACCAAGAACTGTTTTGATCAGAAGAACCCTTTTTGGAAGACAAGGGTTCTTTGTAAGGCAAAGGGTTCTACCTAGAACCTTTAACAGCCTAAGAACCGTTTTTGGAAGAAAGGGTTCTTTGATGATTCTTTGGAAGGTAAGAAGGATTCTTTGGAAGGCAAGAATGATTCTTTGGAAGGCAAGAAGGGTTCTACATATATCCATATCTAATATTTCCCAGCATGCTCTATTGCAGGGAGATTTTCAGAATTGTTTGTTTTACTGTAATATCTGTGTTTTTGCATGTACCTTGCTTGGTTGATACATTTTATGCTACACAAAGATAGATAACACAGTTTTCTAAACTAATCCAATCTGTTAGTCATTGGATTTATCACACCCATTACTGAGATGGTTGTTCCAGTTTAGATGGTTTAGGTAGTCTCAGTGTTTCCATTTCCCCTACCCTGGCAGTCATTCTGAATGCAGGTTGCAGGTGATTCAGACTCTGGCTGAATTCCAATAGCAATTACACATCACTTTGCAAGCCAGCATTATGTGATTTGCAGGCCTTATGTGGCCTGTAAACCAGGAGTTTCCTAAGACCACTATGTTAGGGTATAACTAGTCCCTCAAAGAAAGGCCTTATGATATATGTAATGTATTGTCATAAATAATTACATTTTAAACGCTAATAAGGCTGGTGTAACCATACATTTTTGTATTTTACCAGGTAAGTTGACTGAGAACACACTGTCATTTAAAGCAACGACCTGGGGAATAGTTACAGGGGAGAGGAAGGGGGATGAATGAGCCAATCGGAAGCTGGGGACGATTAGGTGCCCATGATGGTATGAGGGCCAGATTGGGAATTTATCCAGTACGCAGGGGTTAACACCCCTACTCTTACGATAAGTGCCATGGGATCTTTAGTGACCACAGAGAGTCAGAACACCCGTTTAACATCCCATCCAAAAGACAACGCCATACACAGGGCAATGTCCCCAATCACTGCCCTGGGGCATTGGGATACGCCTCCTACTGGCCCTCCAACACCACTTCCAGCAGCATCTGGTCTTAAATCCAGGGCCATCCCTGCTTAGCTTCAGAGGCAAGCCAGCAGTGGGATGCTGCTGGAAGAAACCTCCAAAGATAAAAGGGTTCTCAGTAGAACTCTCATTTTATTTAGATGATAAAATGGTTCTTGGTAGAACCCTTCATAGAGGGTTCTAGGCAGAACCCTTCGTAGAGAGTTCTAGGTAGAACCATATACAGAGGGTTCTTTGAAGAATCATACATAGAGAGTTCTAGATAGAACCTCTGCAAAGGGTTCTATCCAGCACCAAAAAGGGTTCCCATATGGGGACAAACCGAAGAACCCTGTATGGTTCTACTTAGCACCTATTTTTCTAAGAGTGTATGGAACAACAAAGGATCTTCAATATTGGGTGCATATATGTTACAAAGGTTTAATTTTATCCCATGAACAATGGAATTAACAGTCTGAACACATGTTCTTTGTCTGATTTGAATGAAACACTGTGTTCGTCCCAAGTGGCACCCTATTCCCTATACAGTGCACTACTTTTGACCAGGGCCCATAGGGGGGAAAGAGTGCCATTTGAGAAACACACACATTCCGTCATTTGCATAGTCAATTATAATCAGAGCACACCGCAGCTGGACTATTACCTTTCACTAACGAGTAAGAAACACACACACGCACGGCACACACACACACACACACACGCACACACACACACACGCACGCACGCACGGCACGCACGCACGGCACGCACGCACGGCACACACACACACACACACACACACACACACACACACACACACGATAGAACCAGTGTGACTCTTCACTGTAAAAAAATGTATATTTGGATCAACCTAAAAAAAAGTAAATCAGTTAGGTTCTCTCAAGGGGAAATACTACATTTGTTGAAACCAAACATAAGATTCAATGCTAACTGTTTTATTTGATTATTACCGAACCTATATTTCCAGTTGGTGCAACCTATTTCTTTCAACACTCAACTTAATTTCCCCCTTTTCAAAGGAGCAATATGCAGAAATCGCTCCACCATTTCCCGGTTGCTAAAATTGTAATAGTTCACCTCATTTCAGTTTATGTGACAAAACAAGCAAGTACAGTGTAGAGAATCATTGTACCATCTGAACTTTCTATCCATATTACTTCAACTGGGTTACAACAAAGTAAATCAATTCCCTGTAAATCAGATAATTAAGTTGAAATGTCACGCCTTAACCCGCTCCCCCTCTCCTACGCTCCAAGTCGCCGGTCTACTAACCAACCGTCCAGGCACCATCATTAGACACACCTGTTCTCCATCATTACACACACCTGTTCTCCATCATTACACACACCTGTTCTCCATCATTACACACACCTGTTCTCCATCATTAGACACACCTGTTCTCCATCATTACACACACCTGTTCTCCATCATTACACACACCTGTTCTCCATCATTACACACACCTGTTCTCCATCATTACACACACCTGTTCTCCATCATTACACACACCTGGTCTCCATCATTACACACACCTGGTCTCCATCATTACACACACCGGCTCTCCATCATTACACACACCTGGACTTCATCATCACCTTGATGACCGTCCCTTTATTTGGCCCTCAGTAGCCTCAGTCATCAGGCAGTATTGGTTTGTTTTCATTCACGGTCTGTACGCTTCTCATGTTTTGTTTATCTGCATTCTTCATTATTAAACTCACCTTCTGCACCTGCTTCCGGACTCTAAGCGCATACGTTACATGAAAACCCCAATCTTATATTTCCTGTAAATATCTTGCACCAAGTTGATTTTTCACTTTGGAACTACACTCAACAAAAATATAATCGCAACAATTTCAAAGATTTTACTGAGTGACAGTTCACATAAGGAAAACAGTCAATTTAAATAAATTCATTAGGCCCTAATCTATGGATTTCACATGACTGGGAATACAGATATGCATCTGTTGGTCACAGATACCTTTAAAAAAAAAGGTAGGGGTGTGGATCAGAAAACCAGTCAGTATCTGGTGTGACCACCATTTGCCTCATGCAGAGCGACACATCTCCTTCACTTAGTTGATCAGGCTGTTGATTGTGGCCTGTGGAATGTTGTCCCACTCCTCTTAAATGGCTGTGTGAAGTTGCTGGATATTGGCTGGCACTGGAACACGCTGTCGTACGAGTCAATCCAGAGCATCCCAAACATGCTCAATGGGTGACGTCTGGTGAGTATGCAGGCCATGGAAGGGACATTTTCAGCTTCCAGGAATTGTGTACAGATCCTTGCCACATGGGGCCTTGCATTATCATGCTGAAACATGAGGTGATGGCGGAGTATGAATGGCACGACAATGGGCCTCAGGATCTCATCACGGTGAGCATTTGCCCACTGATGTTACGGCTACGACGCCAAACTGCAGTCAGGTCAAGACCCTGTTGAGGACGACGAGCACGCAGATGAGCTTCGCCGAGACAGTTTCTGACAGTTTGTGCAAAAATTGTTCGGTTGTGCAAACCCAGTTTAATCAGCTGTCCGGATGGCTGGTCTCAGACGATCCCGCAGGTGAAGAAGCCGGACGTGGAGGTCCTGGGCTGGCGTGGTTACACGTGGTCTGCGGTTGTGTGGCCGGTTGGACCTAATGGCAAATTCACTAAAACAACGTTGGAAGCGTCTTATGGTAGAGAAATGAACATTCAATTCTCTGACAAAAGCTCTGGTGGACATTCCTACAGTCAGCATGCCAATTGCACGCTCCCTCAAAACTTAACACATCTGCGCAGATTTTAGAGTGGCCTTTTATTGTCTCCATCAGTGGTTCAATTACAGGAAGTAATGACTCCAAACTAATCTTCACATAAGACTTTCACATTTATGTAGCCAAATGTTGAGTTCTT
>NW_028156414.1:0-49275 GCF_964263955.1 Coregonus lavaretus
ATTCAGAGCTGTTCTTCTGCCACAGTCTGCATGGTGCCGTGTAGTGCAGTGGTCACTAACAGTCTGCTCCCAATGCCTTCTGCTGTTAAACTTGAAAGCATCGTAAAATGGCTGATCTCGATTATTTTGTGGTGCTACAGACCATATGAACAGAATAAATAGGATAGAAACAAACAAACACACCACGGTTTTCAACTCAAATGAACTCCAAGTGGTTTTATAATACAGTGTGTTCACTGGTTCGCAAGCTTACCCTCATCTTCACCGCTCGGAACCGTACAAAAAAACACAGAAAATTACCCTTAGTCATCCAGCCACCAACAGTAGCAGAACAAATGTATTTCCACAGAACGTTCACAGGCCCTGCTACGAGCTCATCAAGGTTAGCATGTTTCCCCTTCGGCTCTGCGCAGGCTGCCGCTCACCCAGATCAGATCGCTTTCTCACATAAAGCCTCATATTTACAGGGAGCCAGATGCGTAATGGCTTCACGCAGGTATCAAGATGTCTTCACGACAGTTGAAAGGTGAACCTGAAGGTTCTATTTCCCTCTCAACTCAAAGTCAACAAGAAGAGGGGGAGGATAAAGAAAACAAAACAGAAAACAGAGGATGTAAGCACATTGTTTGTCATCTGCCAGTACCAATTCATGAAACATTCAATGGTTAAGATGGGGTTTGACTTGTCAGATGTAAACTGACGGCATCATAGAAATCTCTCTCTTCCGTTTCACAAAGACACAAACAGTTGCTCATGTTTTTGAAAGGTTAGCAGGGCTTTGGGTGGCAGGAAACAGAACAATAAATGTCCGAACAAACTGAAAGACGGCTGGTGTCTAGGTTTTGACCACTCAGTACTTTAGCGAAAACATGCTATCTAACTTCAGCATGCCCATTGAACATGACTGGAAGCTTGAATAATTCTTCAAAAAAACATCCTTGTTCCTACAATAGATTCACTTTGTATCTCATTACAATAGTTCACTTTGTATCTCATTACAATAGTTAACTTTGATTCTCATTACATTAGTTAACTTTGTATGCCATTACATTAGTTCACTTTGTATGTCATTACATTAGTTCACTTTGTATGTCAGTACAATAGTAAAACAGTGAGAAACCTCCCTTGTTGCACCCTAACATGTTTCATTGAACTAGCCACAATGGCTGCCACGGAAGACAAGAGACTAGCTCTGTGTGTATGGTAATTGCAGGTGATATGTTTTCTGCATAAGTGGCTCAGATGCACCCAATTCATCACACACACACACAGGTGCGCACACACACACACACACACACAATTCATCAGGCACCTTCAGGCATACATGTAACTGACCCAGATAAGTTAAGAAGTCGAACGGATGAAATATGCACCCCGCTGAGGGAGGCAGGAAAAGGAGTGCCTGGAGAGAGGGAGAGGAGAGAGGGAGAGGAGAGAGGGAGAGAAGAGAGGGAGAGGAGAGAGGGAGAGAGAAAAGAGAGAAGAGCTCTTTAGGGGCGTGAGTGAGATTTATCACTGTCACCAGCTAACATAGAGGAAGAGGGGGCCGACTGGGATGGTTGTGAATGTAATCTTTGGATACAGTAGAGCATGCTGTGACACCGGAGGCCAACGCATACCTCCCTGCTGGTCGATGTCTAGAGCCCCCCCCGTTCACGAGAGAGAGGGATGAGAAGAGACGAGGATATAAGGAGAGAGTCTACATTTTAATTAGGTGTGAAGGCTGTGTCAAGATCCCTGTATTAATAATTTGAATATCTTCTTAAAATATGAGTAATTAGTGATGTCGTCTATTCAAATATATATGGCGATCTCTACCTCGAATAGTAACGTTACTTCAACATGACCTTGAATATTACATGATATAATATGAATATACTGTAGCTAACTACCTAGAATATGTCAGAGATGAGGTGAATCTGTTGAGATATGTCCGATACACTGTGCGTGTGTGTGTGTGTGTGTGTGTGTGTGTGTGTGTTAGCGTGTGTGTTTATATCAGACGTTTCGTCCAGGAGACAGGTAGTGTGAATGAGAAAGTCAGTCAGACTTTCCTGAAAAGAGCCGGGGATTCGGAGGTGCTTTGTTTTAAATGAAATATATCCGGGGGAGTGAATTTGTCAAAGAGATAAAAGTCTGAAAAGAAATGAGCCTCAACACTTAATTCGGCTAAACAGCTTCCCCCCAAAGATACCAGCCCTATTGTGTCTGTGTGTGTGTGAGTAATCGCGCGTGTCTGTGTGTGTGTGTGTGTGTGTGATTGTCTAGTTGTGTTTATGCTTATGTCTTCTGTATTTGCATAAGACAGACAGATGCACTTCAATCGTGGGCTCTTTATCTTTGATTCCCTGCTTGAGTGGATAAATAGTTTGTGCTTTCGGAACCCGTCTGAACATGGCCCCCCTCTCTGACCTCTTACACTCCAGTCTGTTGGATCACAAACATGGCGACGGGAATCATTCTTTTCAAAATGTTTGCAAAACAACCTCATTATTTTGTGTCATAAGCCGGTGCAGTAATTGCGGACGGTATGACTTTAAATATCATATGCTTTGTGAAAGGGCATGCCTGAACTGCGATTACCATTAGCTGTAATATAATGTATTTAATCCTATTGAATAGGCCTGGATTTAAGTGATCCTCACTGAAAAACACACCCTGTCCTCTCATATCATTTCTTATTTTTCTACCCAGCATGTAGAAACCCCACCTCCTCTACAGACCCCACTTCCTCTACAGCACCCCACTTCCTCTACAGACACCCACTTCCTCTACAGACCCCCACTTCCTCTACATACCCCCACTTCCTCTACAGACCTCCGTTTCATCTACATACCCCAACCTCCTCTACAGACCCCCACTTCCTCTACAGACCCCAATTTCATCTACATACCCCAACCTCCTTTAGAGACCCCCACTTCCTCTACAGACCCCCATTTCCTCTACATATCCCCACCTCCTCTACAGACCCCACTTCTTCTACAGACCCCACTTCCTCTACAGACCCCCATTTCCTCTACAGACCCCACTTCCTCTACAGACCCCCATTTCCTCTACAGACCCCACTTCCTCTACAGACCCCCATTTCCTCTACAGCACCCCACTTCCTCTACAGACCCCCACTTCCTCTACATACCCCCACCTCCTCTACAGACTCCCACTTCCTCTACACCCTCCCCCACTTCCTCTACAGACCCCCACTTCCTCTACACCTCCCCCCCCCACACACACATTCCTCTACAGACCCCCATTTCCTCTACAGACCCCCACTTCCTCTACATACCCCCATTTCATCTACAACACCAATTTCCTCTACAGCCCCCCACTTCCTCTACAGACCCCCACCTCCTCTACATACCCCCACCTCCTCTACAGACTCCCACTTCCTCTACACCCTCCCCCACTTCCTCTACACCCCCCCCCCCCACACACACATTCCTCTACAGACCCCCATTTCCTCTACAGACCCCCACTTCCTCTACAGACCCCCACTTCCTCTACAGACACCACTTACACCTATCCCTCTCCATTTGCCTGCGGGAAGTGGTTACCATGACAATGCATATTACCTCTTTAATTCGAGAGATCATCATCTTGAGCATGGACAGGGTAATGTTTCTATTTTGTTAGCTCTCTCTCTCTCTCTTTTTAATATAGACTGATGTTTCGTAATCCAGCGAGTTGAGATCAGTACACATGTACACAGACATCTCCAGAAATGGATGCACAAACAGATACAGAATGTACGCAATATCTATTCACTCAATTGTTCGCCTACCAGACTTCTAAAAAATCCTGATTAGATGTGGAGAAGAGAAGAGGAAGGTGGAAGAATGGAGGGATGTGGAGACAGCATCTTTAACAGGCCACTAGCTGAGGTGATGTGTTCAGTGTGACAGGACGCCATCTCTGTCGACAGAATATGTTAAATCAGTCTGCCAGAGCACAGGATCTCCGTTGCTGATACTGCAAACGGAGCCAGTGCACGCACGCACACACAGCAATAAGCCTTCCCATCTCTGCCTCTATTTTAGCTCTCACATCCCTGCGATGAACAGGATTATATCAAATTGGAAGCTGGCTGTTCACAAAGCTGGAGCAGTGTTGAGCACTATGTTTCTGTCAAAGAGGCATGGCTTCCTTTCAATAGGCCTGTTTATCAAATCAAATCAAATTGTATTTGTCACATTCTTGGTAAACATCAGGTGTAGACTAACAGTGAAATACTTACATTTTTACATTTTAGTAATTTAGCAGACGCTCTTATCCAGAGCGACTTACAGTTAGTGAGTGCATACATTATTTTATTTATTTTTCATACCCCCCGTGGGAATCGAACCCACAACCCTGGCGTTGCAAACGCCATGCTCTACCAACTGAGCTACATCCCTGCCGGACATTCCCTACTCTACCCTGGACGACGCTGGGCCAATTGTGCGCCGCCCCATGGGTCTCCCGGTCGCGGCCGGCTACGACAGAGTCTTATTTACTTATGGTTCCTTTTCCAACGATGCAGAGTTAAGATAACGATCAAAATAGAAATAGTGACACAAGGAATAAATACTCATGCAACAATGAGCTGTGGTGCCTACAGCAGCTGGCGGCCATTTTGGGGATAGAGAGCATAAACAAGCCTAAAGCGGATTGTGGCCATTTTGGGGATAGAGAGCATAAACAAGCCTAAAGCAGATGGCGAATTAGGAAACTGATACACAGTATCACAACATCACTGGTTCGGCAATAAAAAGGCATGAGTTGTTCCCTTGTCATTGTCAAACAGTGTTTACAACATGGATGTGTCATGTGGAACTTATGCCAACATTCGCTAATTAGTGTGAGGGGACAGAATAAAAATGAACACTGCTGCATCATTTCCCTTTTTCCCCTCCAAAACCCGTCACAGCAGCCGGGATGAAAAACTGACTGACATTAAATTATTTTCGACTTAACAGGTGCTTTGTCAGTTTTGTCAGTTTTGTCAGTTTTGTCACATCTATGGAGAGGTGTCAGTTGTTTGGAATAATTGAAAGAGTAACTGAGTTTTCAGTTTCCAGTCACAATCGGTGGCAACGGGCTTCGATACTTTTCGTCCTCCGTCACTTTATCGGGGGGAAATAATGATACGGGACTGTCACGGTAAAAAAAAGAAAGAAAGAAAATGAACGTTGCTGAAATGAAATATGACTTCAAAGTCATGACACTGACAAGACAACAAAGCACAACAGATCGAGCACCTGGGGTTGAGTTATGCATCATTAAGAGAAAAAAACCTGAACCATTGTAAAAAGGGACAGGGCATAATGTTGGTTGTATTATTTTTGATTCCCCTGACTCCTCCGCCGCTGACGTTGACATTTCGTTCCTGAATGCGAGTTATGTTAATAGGGGTTAGACTAAGTGCTGAAGCAATCTCGCAGATTATGTGGCCTGTAGAACAACCGACTGAGGTCTGTAGTGCAACGTATGCTGGAAGACTTCCCGAAACGTACAGCTACTTGAGTGAGGGCACTCGAACACACAGGCATCCATAGATCATACTGCTGTTCACTTACTTCTGTGCACACCTACAAGCACACACACACACACACACACACACACATTCACACAAACACTCTCACACCCCTGTCACCCACATACACACACAGCATCCCCTCACACTCCACACCAAACATACACATTCCTCTACTGAAACCCAGCCCTGATCCTCTCCCTGTGAAACAGATCTGTTAAACTCACAGCTGTGTGTGTGCACGCTTCGTTAAGCATGTCTCAAATCAGTCACACACACACACACATGTACACACACACACACACAAACACTCACACACACAGCGGTCCATAACCCGCCTGTCAGTCAAACGACTGGAGTTCATTAGAGACACTGAGACACAGTGACAACTCCTGCTGAAACAGACCCTGCTACATGGAATACACATGGTGTTAGGTCACGTGGCATCGCGAAGGTACAGTATGCCAATAACAAATACAATTCAAGACAGTTGAAAGAGTTGCTCATCTTCACATTTCTCAATGGTCCAGGAAAGCTTACATTATTCCAAAACCAAAGTAGCAACTGCAGTTGAGCAATTGCACACATTTGCCATAACTGAATTGTTGTGCATACTCATCTTTTTAATTGTGTTAAATTGAATTACATAATAAATCTCCCTGAATGGGTTTATCATGGATAAACATGAATTTTACAATTTATGCTGGATAAAGACAAATAAATTCATAATACCCTATCTTGTTAATATGATTAGAATGTGAAATATTCATTTGAATTAGCTTAATAATAAATTGAGTTATTAAAAATGTAACTCATTCAAATGCTATTTATGGTACATTATGAAGAGTGCACCAACAAGCTATTTCATGGATGTAGCCTTCTAGAATAGAGAAACCCTAATTCTACACACCTCTACTTCATTTCTCTCTCTCTCTCTCTCTCTCTCTCTCTCTCTCTCTCTCTCTCTCTCTCTCTCTCTCTCTCTCTCTCTCTCTCTCTCTCTCTCTCTCTCTCTCCTTCTCTCTCCACTCAAGTTTCATAAAAGAGTTCCACCCCTCCACCCCTCCACTCCTCGGCTAAACTGATTGCAGGAGGGAGCTGAAAAACGGGGACAGGGTCAATAATTTAAGGCACACAGATGCTAATTTAAATCTATCATCCTGAGATGTGCATACATCGTGTCAAAGGTAGGCCAGGGAAGGATCTGTCATGTGATTCATGTTCCACAGGGATAATTAGTTTTATGACATCATTTAATAGATACAAAAAAAAAAAAACTGGGTTTGACTTCGTCGGCCGAGGGCGGGGGAGGAGAGGAGGAGGAGAGGTGTAGGGAGGGTGAGAGTGAAGTGAGTGAGTGAGGGGAAGTGAGAGAGAGCGAGAGAGAGAAAGAAAGATGGAGAGAGAGAGGAGAGATGAAGAAAGAATGGGATATTAAATTATGGAGCACCTTCACAGCACAGTCTGTCTTGTGCAGACATGATTGCCTTACCATCGTGGAGTGATGATCATCCGTTAGTCAGGGCTTTTTGTACAGCGATGAGGTTGGAGCTGTAGAGGCTGTTATAGGTTTGGCACTGGGTGGACAAGACTATAGTGAAGAATTTCCAACATGGGTCATAAGAGTGACATAGAAATGTTTCACCCCAGGAGTTCCAAAATACATGGGTGCAGCAACAGCAGTTTGATGGACTTGTTGCATCATCATAATAACTCATGATAATAATATCAACTCAACGAACATGCCCAATCAAGGAAAAAACACAAACGTTTTACATTCAGCTGAGGTAGGGTTCCCTGCCCATTGATGGCACTGATGAGGCTATTTCAAGCAAGGTCATCTAATAGCATACGACTGTATGCAGTAACTCCAGTTGCCTGTATGTGGTTGGAAGACAGTCCCTGAGCTCCGGCTACGCCCAGAGTCACACCACTGTCATTGATATAAGGCTATGGACTTTTACTGTCCTATCCTTTCCTGTATTCTAATGTGGGAGTGTTTCTCCTCTCCTTTTCTCTTTGAAACTACAACCTAAATCTCTGTCAAGATATGTGAGCCCTGGATGGGAGGTTTCTAGTACTCTCTGCTTTTCTGTCAACTAACCTTTTATATTTTGTTGTCCTTTCATTCCCTCCATATGTTTATTCGCCACAGTCACAAAAGGCTTTAGCTCAGTTGTGTTAGTGACTTGCAGCATCAGGTAGAGCAAGCAAGGGCCATTCTCTAACGCAGGCTATCTCTGAGAGCAAAGGAACTTTGGCTGTCACTGAAAGGAACTTTGGCTGTCACTGGATCTTAGGATCAGCAGCCTAGAGAGGGGATACTTCAACTGCCAGAGAGATGTGTGGACTCGGGTTGAGTGCTCTGAAAATAAAAAACTAAAAGCAGGCGTTTATCCAGTAGGGATTTAGTCTCTTCTATGCTCTGTTTGGGTTTTATTCACCCACTCCATTTGACGTTGGATGCATTGGAGTTCTACGTGCTGTGAGGGAACGTTAGTAGTTTAAAATGCTAGATATAAATATCTGGAGTGGTTTTTAAAAACACCAAATCAATCAACAAGTTCAGCAGAATGTCATGCCTAACTGTGCAAACAATGTTTTTAGAGGATAGACTGTATGCATATACCTGCTTTAAGAGGATAGACTGTATGAATATACCGTATCTGCTTTAAGTAACTCGTACACATCTTTGGCAGGTCTGTGCCAAAACGCCCCGCTTTTCAGAATAGATGGCAGATTGACATATGGGCAAATTAAAATAGCATATCTGAAAAGGTGCTTACATTGTGCTGGGAGAAATTAGACAAAATGGGAAACATTGTTTTTGACCTTCGGGTTTAACCATAGCCACAGGAAGTTGGGGTGCTCCCCCTGATAAATCAAAAAATAATTAGTGCACTAGGCCTTTATTACTCCTGTATGAGCAGAAAAAAATAATTGTCAGCAGAGTGGAGAAAATACTCCCCTGTACCCTTCCCCCGCCCACCCCAAAACATCTTCCCGCGGCCCCCCCCCTCACAAGTACAAGTAGTGCTACTAAAGTTCATTATTTTATTTCACTACTTACATTCGTTTTCCTAGGTTGCAGCTTAGTCATAAAAAAAATACATTTTCAAGGCTAAACAAGATCTTTAGCACTCGGAATTAGATGTTGGCGGTCCAGAGGTAAACACACAAGGTTTTTAATAAGAAACAATACTTTCACCTAATGTGAAAGTGCTGTAAAGGTCCCTTGGATGAGATTACTGCACTCTTATCCCCTTCACACTAAGAAAAACAACAACATCCATAAAACCAAAAAATTAAAGTTCGAGGAACACGCAAGCTTGGCCCTCGACTCTTTCTAGTTTAATTACCTCCGTAAATCCAAGTACTCAGCGGCTTAGTGATTTTATAACACACACGCTCTCTCTCTCTCTCTCTCTCTCTCTCTCTCTCTCTCTCTCTCTCTCTCTCTCTCTCTCTCTCTCTCTCTCTCTCTCTCTCTCTCTCTCTCTCTCTCTCTCTCTCTCTCTCTCTCTCTCTCTCTCTCTCTCTCTCTCTCTCTCTCTCTCTCTCTCTCTCTCTCTCTCTCTCTCTCTCTCTCTCTCTCTCTCTCTCTCTCTCTCTCTCTCTCTCTCTCTCTCTCTCTCTCTCTCTCTCTCTCTCTCTCTCTCTCTCTCTCTCTCTCTCTCTCTCTCTCTCTCAGCACAGTCAGCTGACAGATGTAGGGGCCTAATCCTACTGCACCTCTAGGCTTTTCAGGTATCCCCAGCCACAGAGAGGCAATCTTTCAGAGCATGTTTCACTCTGCCTGTTTCCTGTATGTCTGTCCCCGCGGCCCAAGCCGTGCTGGCTGGCAGTGGCTGGACACAGGCCTGTAGAGCTGAGAGGGTGGAGGGTGGAGGGGGGGATTACAGCTGTGGATGAAGCCTCAGCATGATGGCTTCTCTTTTCACTGAAAGATGTTCTGGACTGAATCCATCACCACACAGGGATAGAACAGCTGCCAAAGCTGCAGTGGGGGAATTATTGGGATGTGTAATGGAATGGACCAAAGACAGAAGAATGGATAACACACATGTGTTTGTGTGTATCACCGGTGGGGCTATGGGGAGGTTTATTGGTGTAAACCAGGGGTTGTAACCAAAATTATTTTCCAATCAAAAGTTCTGAACAGAACCATTCATTTTTTTGTTCAATTCCACTGTTCCTACCAGCAAAATAAAGTTCTGAACTGGTACGAACAAAAATAAAGTTACGGTTTATACCGCTCATTTCTGTTTCTTTTTAAAACTCTGACAATACATTTAGCTGGACATTAAATGACTTCACCAATCAGTGCGGATAGAGCAGCTTGCTATGGAGCGGGCAAAGCTATTTACATGCATTGGACAGACAACAGTAGGCCGCGAGATGCGACTGAAATTTTACGGGTGGGGAGACAGCGAGAGAGGGTAGATGAGAAGGCTTGACTTGAAGCACTGGGCATCTTGTTGTTAGACATGCATTATCTGAATTAGGCCCATAGAATTGTACCTAAGGAGGAGTGGCTTCTATGAAGGAACTTTGAATGTCTTTGAACTTCAGAGAGTTCGCTTAACGTTGGACCAGCTAGCTAGCTATAAGTGGCAGGTAGCCTAGCAGTTAAGCGTATTGGGCCAGTAACTGACAGGGTGCTGGTTTGATTCCCCGAGCCGGCAAGGTGGAATAATCTGCCGTGGCCCTTGAGCAAGGCAGTTAACACCCAACAACTGCGCCGATGACTTTGATTAAAGCAGCCCCCCCCCACACCTGTCTTTTTCAGAAGGGTTGGATTTAACGCCTAAGACACATTTCGGTTGAATGCATTCAGTTGTGCAACTGACTAGGTATCCCCTTTCCCCTAACAAGCTTGGGTGTTCAGAGTGGCAATGAAAACATATAATAACTCCAAGGTTAAATGTGAAAACTGTAGAATACTTAACTATCATTGAAAAGGTTAATCCATTAATCTAAATCACGCTTGTAACATCAGTAGGCTACTATACTTCGTAAGTGGACGGGCAAGTTGCCTACACAGGCACACAAACTGGCAAGGATTTCCAGCTGGCAGGCAGACACTGGAATAACTTTCTGAGTGACAGAGCTTTGTATTGGCGCTTTGTTGCGTTTTTTTGTGGGGCAAAAAAAAAAAACTATGCCTGGAATGGAAAATAACGTTATTAACCGGTTCCAATGCCTTTAAAATAACGGTTCTGTCCTGGAATAGTATAGGTCACTTTCGTTCCCGGTTCTGATTCTGTTCCTCAAAAAATCTCTTTATTTTCTGGTCTTCAGTTCTGTTCCCTGAACCGGTTCCAACCCCTTGTGTAAACCCTACACACCATGTTGCCCACAGCGATAGTGGAGAGCTACACACCATGTTGCCCACAGCGTTGTTGGAGAGCTACACATCATGTTGCCCACAGTGATGTTGGAGAGCTACACACCATGTTGCCCACAGTGATGTTGGAGAGCTACACACCATGTTGCCCACAGTGATGTTGGAGAGCTACACACAATGTTGCCCACAGTGACGTTGGAGAGCTACACGCCATGTTGCCCATGGCGATGTTGGAGAGCAACACACCATGTTGCCCACAGCGATTTTGGAGAGATACACACCAAGTTAGCCACGTAGGGAAAGGTTACTGTGACTTGTTGATTTTGGTAATTTGTCACTATTTTAGGACATTTGTTTCATTTTTTTATTAATTTGTTCCCCTCCCTTTGTTAAATGCATTTAATTAACATTTGGAGAGTTTCTTTCTTGAAGGAGGGGAACGGCTGAAAATGCCGCAGTTTTACTTAGTTTGTTCTTTTATCTTTTCATTTTAAGTGCATTGTGATTGGACAAATGTCCCTCCCACCTTCCAGGGTAGAGTAGACGTTATTAATTATGGGCCATTCATTAAGACCAGCTGTTGCTATGTTGTTGTTTTTCGGCATAATTACTAGAAGGCTTTTTTCTTGATTAAACGTATTATTGGAGGGGAAAGGAGAGGATAGAGGATGGAAAAACGTTTTCTATGGGAGAAGGAGGAAACAATTGTTCACCCAAAGCGTTATCCCTCTTTTCCTTTATGTTTTGATTAAAATGACAGAATTTCTTCATGAGTAAGCATATTTTTGTGCTATAAAATAATAAATAAATAATAAGAGATTTTGTCTGGTTAGTTAGCAGCAGCTCTGTGGCAAATGGCTGGTGTCTGGTTTGTGAAATATGCAACACTGAATTCAGACTCTGTTCCAATTACCATACTAGCATACCACCTCTTTAGAACGTAGTATTACACTGGGGATACATTCTAAGTGGTATGCTAAAATAGATACCAGAATGTAGCCTATCAGGGAGAGAGGTTCATTAGGGGCAATGTGAGGCAGGTATGATGTCAAAGGGGCGTGTCCAAGTCAACAAACACGAGGAGGGAGAAAGCAGTGATACAATTAGCAAATTAAACCATAATTGGCACAACCCACAAAGTAAAAAAAAATAAATAGACAGATGAAATCACTCAAATAAAACACAGCAAAATCACAGAAGCCAACATGAGAGTTAATGGCGTATCTACAGGGATGGCTACACCATTGGCATGCTGACATGCTTACATTGATCAAAGTGTAATTAAGCAGTAATTACAATTTAATGTCGGCATGAAATGTTAAATCATCGGAAATGATGAACAACTCCATTGCCATATTATTCACAGATTCTTAAAAATGTTTTGTTAACTCGGTAGGCAAACTCACACCTTGATTAAAAACAAATGATTAATCATCATATTTTATTACTTTAATGTCACAATAACCCCACAGATATTCATAATAACACACGATGAACCTTTCCATATCCAATCACGCTTCTTTATTTTTCTATTGCTCTGACATGTGTCAACAGAGGGATTAAAACCGGTACCGTAGAAATCCGGTAGCTGTGGAAAAAGCTGTGGAAAAAGGAAAATCATTATACAGTACCAGTCAAAAGTTTGGACACATTTATTTATTTATTTTAGTTAACCTTTATTTAACCAGGTAAGCCAGTTGAGAACAAGTTCTCATTTACAACTTCGACCTGGCACTCTACTCATTCAAGTGTTTTTCTTTATTTTTACTATTTTCTACATTGTAGAATAATAGTGAAGACATCAAAACTATGAAATAACACATATGGAATCATGTAGTAACCAAAAAAGTGTTAAACAATTCCAAAAATATATTTTATATTTGAGATTCTTCATATAGTCACCCATTGCCTTGATGACAGCTTTGCACACTCTTGGCATTCTCTCAACCAACTTCACCTAGAATGCTTTTCCAACAGTCTTGAAGGAGTTCCCACATATGCTGAGCACTTGCTGCTGTCCGACTCATCCCAAACCATCTCAATTGGGTTGAGGTCGGGGGATTGTGGAGGCCAGGTCATTTGATGCAGCACTACATCACTCTCCTTCTTGGTAAAATAGCCCTTACACAGCCTGGAGGTGTATTGAGTCATTGTCCTGTTGAAAAACAAATTATAATCCCACTAAGCCCAAACCAGATGGGATTGCATATCACTGCAGAATGCTGTGGTAGCCATGCTGGTTAAGTGTGCCTTGAATTCTAAATAAATCACCAACAGTGTCACCAGCAAAGCACCCCAACACCATAACACCTCATCCTCCATGCTTCACGGTGGAAAATACACATGCAGAGATCATCCGTTCACCCGCACAGCGTCTCACAAAGACACGGCGGTTTGAACCAAAAATCTCAAATTTGGACTCCAGACCAAAGGACACATTTCACCTGTCTAATGTCCATTACTTGTGTTTGTTGGCCCAAGCAGTCTCTTCTTCTTTTTGGTGTCTTTTAGTAGTGTTTTATTTTGCAGCAATTCGACCATGGCCTGATTCACTCAGTCCTCTCTGAACAGTTGATGTTGTGATGTGTCTGTTACTTGAAGTATGTGAAGCATTTATTTGGGCTGCAATTTCTGAGGCTGGTAACTCTAATGAACTTATCCTCTGCAGCAGAGGTAACTCTGGGTCTTTCATTCCTGTGGCGGTCCTCATGAGAGCCAGTTTCATCATAGCGCTTGATTCAGAAAAACCCTTGAATGAGTAGGTGTGTCCAAACTTTTGACTGGTAGTGTATATCAAGATAATAAATCTCCACATTATACATGTAAAATACAAGTGGTGTGATACTGTAATTGTCATTCTATGGAGTGTCGTGGAAATTCTAACGAATAAGGAGAGACTTTGTTATTCCTTCAAAGAATGATACTTTATTTATCGATTAATTATTGCAATAATGAGGCTGGTCGGTCATGCACTTCTGAGCTGAAAGGCAGAGAGCTCTAAGACACAAGGAGTACAGAAGCCTTATGTAGATAAGCTGTCTCATGCAAGCGTGTACAAACCACTTGTGATCTTGGTATGTGGATGTTTGTGGAGTATTAAGACGAAACTGGGGTACAGGGTACAGACTAACTATGAAAAAGATTGTCTCATTCTGTAGCAACTGCTGGTTCTTCTAGTCTTCTAGAGAGGACAACAGAATGTCAGAGCGACATGGAATCTCTCCAGACAGTTCCTCAAAAGTAGATTAATGGTTCCCCAAACCGGACAAACAAACGCCTTTCACTGTCTGCCTAGATGATGTGGGGTTTTACACCCACACACACATACACAAGCATGAACCTTTCGCCAAGCAACAGGCTCGGCACAGGACAACAGCTTCATCACTGGTGCGCAGGGTTTAACACTTTGCTCTGTTTTCAGTAGAATCAATGATTTCCCTTCTGACTAGCAGGACACCATAAGACTCGTCTCTCAGCTCTTGGCTGTGTCCCAAGAACACCATGGGACGTGCTTCCCTACTTACGTTCTTATGCTACACACAAATCAGTTAAAACAGGCCTATTCAAATGCACGCAAAATTCAATTTCATATGATCTAGTTTCTTTAACAGTTTTTAAATGACCAAGCAACTAGGCTTAAGGAAAGATCTTCTGGTACACAAGCATTACCAAGGTTTAACAGAAATTGCCCTCACAGTAGCCTACAGTAACTAATGCAATGTAACGTTATATCTAATAGGTTACACCCCCTTTACTACAAAGACATGCAGTTCACAAACAGCTCGTAAAAATGAGTCATAAAAGGGAAAGACGTGTGCCCGGCTAACCGCTAATAGCCACCGAGTCAGAGACTTGTTATCTGACTCATAACTAACAAGCACATCATTTTCAAAGTACAACAATGGTGTCAAATCACCAAGGGTGATCCCTCCTCGACGAGCGAGTCACCGGATTACCCTAAGCTGATTCTCCATAATTTACCCTCACCGAGTGGAAAAAGCACAATCCTGGATTCACGTTCATAACTCCCTGTCTTGTTCCCCCCCCCACTTCATTGTTGTCTCTGGAATGTCGGGAGCACTGAGGTGTATGTCAACGAATGCTAGAAAGCTGTAAATTGGGCCATTTAGAGTTGGAGGGAATTAGAATATGCTAATGTGTGGGTCAACCTCTGTGTTGTGGGGGAACGTGGTGGTAGCTTTTTTTTATTTGGTGCC
The DNA here is from genome assembly GCF_964263955.1 of Coregonus lavaretus. Lineage (NCBI taxonomy): Eukaryota > Metazoa > Chordata > Actinopteri > Salmoniformes > Salmonidae > Coregonus > Coregonus lavaretus. The sequence continues at coordinate 15,074 of NW_028156414.1, forward strand.
TCAACACTTTTTAGAATTCATGCATTCAGCCCTTAATAGGGGATGTTGATTTATCCCCATATTTCTCACCTCGACTGTAACACACTCAAAAGAACCGACTGGATGGCCTTATTTATGACCTGCCTAGTTGGTTCTGTGCACCGCGGTGACTCGCGCCATACATGTCCAACTACATCCGATGACAGTGATTTGATGAAGGAGGCTGCCTAGCTGAAAACAGCCACCGTATTTCACATAACATATAGTGTACAGTACAGAATACTACAATGCCCACTCTATAAATTATATACTGTGGCCCACATGGACCATCTTTATGAAGACAATGGGAACGCTAGAGAAGTGAAGATTGGGTTTCTTTAAAACAGAAACTACAGGCCTGACACCGAGGAAGCCAGGCAGTGTTCCTTCAGCCCAGTGGAACATTGGGAACTTCATATTTATATACCATTTAAGAGAGCGCAGCAGAAGGTTGTGTTTAAGAGGCAAATAAAAACATCCCCCTACATGTCCCTCTGGCTCAGAACAATGTGGGATCAGAACAAACCCAGGATGTGTAGAGGCAAAGCAGCTTTCAGAAGGTGATTTTATTAAATTTTATCCTCCATCGTTTGTCTTTGAGCTCTGGCCGTGCTGGGCTCTGAGTGGCTGGGGGTCGCTGGGGGTCGCTGGGGATCGCTGGGTGTGCCACTACAGCAGTCCACTGCTGCAGCCGCAATCACTGTTTCGGGCCATAGGCTAATCCGTGGGGTTAGGAGTACTTAGAACCATGGAGTTGGGCCATCACAGATATTAAGGAAGTACCGAGGTTTTGCTCGCCTGAGGTAGAGTATCTTATGATAAGCTGTAGACAACACTATTTATCAAGAGAGTTTTCATCTATATTCTTCATAGCTGTCTATTTACCACCACAAACCGATGCTGGCACTAAGACCGCACTCAATGAGCTGTATAAGGCCATAAGCAAACAGGAAAACGCTCATCCAGAGGCGGCGCTCCTAGTGGCGGGGGACTTTAATGCAGGGAAACGTACATCCGTTTTACCTCATTTCTACCAGCATGTTAAATGTGCAACTAGAGGAAAAAAATTCTAGACCACCTTTAATCCACACACAGAAACACGTACAAAGCTCTCCCTCGCCCTCCATTTGGCAAATGTGACCATAATTCTAACCTCCTGATTCCTGCTTACAAGCAAAAACTAAAGCAGGAAGTACATGTGACTTGTTCAATACAGAAGTGGTCAGATGACGCAGATGCTAAGCTACAGGACTGTTTTGCTAGCACAGACTGAAATATGTTCCGGGATTCTTCCGATGGCATTGAGGAGTACACCACATCAGTCACTGGCTTCATCAATAAGTGCATTGATGACGTCGTCCCCACAGTGACTGCACGTACATAACCTAACCAGAAGCGATACATACCCCAACCGCACTGACCTAAAGGGTAGAGCTGACGCTTTCAAGGAGCGGGACTCTAACCCGGACGCTTATAAGAAATCCTGCTCTGCCTCCGATGAACAAACAAACAGGCAAAGCGTTAATACAAGACTAAGATTGAATAATACTACACCGGCTGTGACGCTCGTCAGATGTGGCAGGGCTTGCAACCTATTACGGACTACAAAGGGAAACACAGCCGCGAGCTGCCCAGTGACACAAGCCTACCAGACAAGCTAAATTACTTCTATGCTTTTTTTTTCATATTTCTTTTCTTTTTTTTAGGGGGTAGATCAGCTTAATATTGCAGATAGATTGTAACTTCCATCAATGTAATTGTCTGCATCACTTCCAATCACCCATGTTTTATATATATATATATATATATATATATATATATATATATATATATATATATATATACAGTGAGGGAAAAAAGTATATGATCCCCTGCTGATTTTGTACGTTTGCCCACTGACAAAGAAATGATCAGTCTATAATTTGAATGGTAGGTTTATTTGAACAGTGAGAGACAGAATAACAACAAAAGAATCCATAAAAACGCATGTCAAAAATGTTATAAATTGATTTGCATTTTAATGAGGGAAATAAGTATTTGACCCCTCTGCAAAACATGACTTAGTACTTGGTGGCAAAACCCTTGTTGGCAATCACAGAGGTCAGACGTTTCTTGTAGTTGGCCACCAGGTATGCACACATCTCAGGAGGGATTTTGTCCCACTCCTCTTTGCAGATCTTTTCCAAGTCATTAATGTTTCGAGGCTGACGTTTGGCAACTCGAACCTTCAGCTCCCTCCACAGATTTTCTATGGGATTAAGGTCTGTAGATTGGCTAGACCACTCCAGGACCTTAATGTGCTTCCTCTTGAGCCACTCCTTTGATGCCTTGGCCATGTGTTTTGGGTCATTGTCATGCTGGAATACTCATTCACGACCCATTTTCAATGCCCTGGCTGAGGGAGGGAGGTACTCACCCAAGATTTGACGGTACATGGGCCCGTCCATCGTCCCTTTGATGCGGTGAAGTTGTCCTGTCCCCTTAGCAGAAAAACACCCCCAAAGCATAATGTTTGAACCTCCATGTTTGACGGTGGGGATGGTGTTCTTGGGGTCATAGGCAGCATTCCTCCTCCTCAAACACGGCGAGTTGAGTTGATGCCAAAGAGCTCCATTTTGGTCTCATCTGACCACAACACTTTCACCCAGTTCTCCTCTGAATCATTCAGATGTTCATTGGCAAACTTCAGACGGGCATGTATATGTGCTTTCTTGAGCAGGGGGACCTTGCGGGCGCTGCAGGATTTTAGTCCTTCACAGCGTAGTATGTTACCAATTGTTTTCTTGGTGACTATGGTCCCAGCTGCCTTGAGATCATTGACAAGATCCTCCCGTGTAGTTCTGGGCTGATTCCTCACCCTTCCCATGATCATTGCAACTCCACGAGGTGAGATCTTGCATGGAGACCCAGGCCGAGGGAGATTGACAGTTCTTTTGTGTTTCTTCCATTTGCGAATAATCACACCAACTGTTGTCACCTTCTCACCAAGCTGCTTGGCGATGGTTTTGTAGCCCATTCCAGCCTTGTGTAGGTCTACAATCTTGTCCCTGACATCCTTGGAGAGCTCTTTGGTCTTGGTCATGGTGGAGAGTTTGGAATCTGATTGATTGATTGCGTCTGTGGACAGGTGTCTTTTATACGGGTAACAAACTGAGATTAGGAGCACTCCCTTTAAGAGTGTTCTCCTAATCTCAGCTCGTTACCTGTATAAAAGACACCTGGGAGCCAGAAATCTTTCTGATTGAGAGGGGGTCAAATATTTATTTCCCTCATTAAAATGCAAATTAATTTATAACATTTTAGACGTGTTTTTCTAGATTTTTTTGTTGTTATTCTGTCTCTCACTGTTCAAATAAACCTACCATTAAAATTATAGACTGATCATTTCTTTGTCAGTGGGCAAACGTACAAAATCAGCAGGGGATCAAATACTTTTTTTCCTCACTGTATATATATATATATATATATATATATATATATATATATATATATATATATATATATATATATATATATATATATATATATATATATATATACATACACATATATATATATATACACATATATATATATATATATATATATATATATATATATATATATATATATATATATATATATATATATATTTACATACATACATATACATATATACATACACACATACACACACATACACATATACAAACATACATACATACATACATACCTACATATACATACATACACATACATATCCTTTAAAAATATATATATTCCCCTTTATTACTTTCCAACCCCACCACCCTTTCCCTATTTGGAGTAAACTAGTGAACAACAATGCTTAGGCTTCTACTTCCAGCTTCTACTTACTATATAAATTTTATGGACACAGTCAATTTTACAATAATTATATTTTGTTTGTTTTTTCTCCTGAACTTCTTCTACTATCAACCTCTCCGATCATTTTCATGATGTCCATCCGGTTTGCTTCTATATGCCATATCTTTCTAACTGTGCTCTTTCACAAAAGCTCCCAACCTAAACATATATACTTATTATGGACACAGTATGCTTACATTATTAGTTATCTTGTTATTAGTTGTTGTAAGTTGTTATTAGTCCCATCCTTCAACTCCATTCATCACCACCCATCTATCTCTTAACACCATCCATATAGGATTTCTATTTGCCATATATTTTTCAACTGTACTGTGATGTTTTACAATTACTTATTCTTGCTTCGAGGCAAGCAACACTGAAGCATTCATGAGAGCATCAGTTGTTCCGGATGACTGTGTGATCACGCTCTCCGTAGCCGATGTGAGTAAGACCTTTAAACAGGTCAACATTCACAAGACCGCAGGGCCAGATGGATAACCAGGATGTGTACTCCGAGCATGTGCTGACCAACTGGCAAGTGTCTTCACTGACATAGTCCCTGTGCCCAATAACACTATGGTAACCTGCCTAAATGACTACCGAACCATAGCACTCACGTCTGCAGCCATGAAGTACTCAACACCATTATCCCAGAAACCCTAGACCCACTCCAATTTGCATACCGTCCCAACAGATTCACAGATGATGCAATCTGTATTGCACTCCACACTGCCCATTCCCACCTGAACAAAACGAACACCTACGTGAGAATGCTATTAATTGACTACAGCTCAGCATTCAACACCATAGTGCCCTCAAAGCTCATCACTAAGGTAAGGACCCTGGGACTAAACACCTCCCTCTGCAACTGGATCCTGGTCTTCCTGACGGGCCGCCCCAGGTGGTAAGGGTAGGTAACAACACATCTGCCACGCTGATCCTCAAAACGGGAGCCCCTAAGGGGTGTGTGCTTAGTCACCTCCTGTACTCCCTGTTCACCCACGACTCCAAAACCATCATTAAGTTTGCAAATGAAACAAAAGTCGTAGGCATGATCACCGACAATGATGAGACAGCCTATAGGGAGGAGGTCAGAGACCTGGCCGTGTGGTGCCAGAATAACAGTCTCTCCCTCAACGTGATCAAGACAAAGGAGATGATTGTGGACTACAGGAAAAGGAGGACCGAGCACGCCCCCATTCTCATCAACAGGGCTGTAGTGGAGCAGGTTGAGAGCTTCAAGTTCCTTGGTATTCACATCACCAACAAACTATCATGGTCCAAACACATCAAGACAGTCATGAAGAGGTGCACGACAAAGTCAAGTCTAGGTCCAAAATAATTCTTAACAGCTTCTACCCCCAAGCCATAAGACTCCTGAACAGCTAATCAAATGGCTACCCAGACCATTTGTTATTTTACTGCTGCTATTTAATTATTTGTTATTTTTCAATTTTTACTCATCTATTTTTTACTTAACACTAATTTTTCTTAGAACTGCATTGTTGGTTGAGGGCTTGTAAGTAAGCATTTCACTGTAAGGTCTATACCTGTTGTATTCGGCGTATGTGACAAATACAATTTGATTTGATTTGATCACATTTGGCGCAACTCCACGGCAAACAACCTTTACTGTAAAAAAAAAAATACTATGTTATTCCTGAAGGTACTCAGTAACTTTAACTAAAAGTTCAGCCATGAACAGATTCTGCATGTTTGCTTTGATGCAAAGTGAGTAATCTATATGGCCTGATATATGAAGTTAAAATCTGTCGATGTGCCCTTGAGCAAAGCACTTAACCCTAATTGCTCCTGTAAGTTGCTCTAGATAAGACTGTCTGCAAAAAAGAAATACCCTATTTACATAAGTATTCAGACCCTTTGTTATGAGATGAAACTGAGCTCAGGTGCATCCTGTTTCCATTGATCATCCTTGATATGTTTCTACAACTTGATTGGAGTCCACCTGTGGTAAATTCAATTGATTGGACATGCTTTGGAAAAGCACACACTTGTCTATATAAGGACCCACAGTTGACAGTGCATGTCAGAGCAAAAACCAGCCATGAGGTCGAAGGACTTGTCCGTAGAGCTCCGAGACAGGATTGTGTCGAGGCACAGATCTGGGGAAGGGTACGAAAAAATGTCTGCAATACTGAAGGTCCCCAAGAACACAGTGGCCTCCATCATTCTTGAACGGAAGAAGTTTGGAACCACCAAGACTCTTCCTAGAGCTGGCCGCCCGGCCAAACTGAGCAATCGGGGGAGAAGGGCCTTGGTCAGGGAGGTGACCAAGGACCCGATGGTCACTCTGACAGAGCTCCAGAGTTCCTCTGTGGAGATGGGAGAACCTTCCAGAAGGACAACCATCTCTCCCGCACTCCACCAATCAGGCCTTTATGGTAGAGTTGCCAGATGGAAGCCACTCCTCAGAAACAGGCACATGACAGCCTGCTTGGAGTTTGCCAAAAGGCACCTAAAGGACTCAGACCATGAGAAACAAGATTATCTTGTCTGATGAAACCAACATTGAACTCTTTGGCCTGAATGCCAAGCGTCACGTCTGGAGGAAACCTGGCACCATCCCTATGGTGAAGCATGGTGGTGGCAGCATCATGCTGTAGGGATGTTTTTCAGCGGCAGGGACTGGGAGACTAGTCAGGATCAAGGGAAAGATGAACGGAGAAAAGTGCAGAGAGATCCTTGATGAAAACCTGCTCCAGAGCGTCCTACAGCAGAGTTGCGCAGCAGAAGTGTGCTGGGCCCATGACCCAGAGGTCGATGGATCGAAACCATCCTCTGCTATCCAGTTGGTTTTTAGCTATGAAGTGCAAACAGGGATGAAAAACCCTAATTTCATGAGCTGATCTCAGTCCCCTTCAACGCAGTATTTTTTTCACTGGATCTGTCGATTCGTATAGTTCTAACTAATGAGCCTGTGCCCCAGTTGCCTAATGGATAAGGCACTGGCCTCCTAAGCCAGGGATTGTGGGTTCAAGTCCCATCTGGGGTGTACCTCAGACTGGGGCGAAGGTTCACCTTCCAACAGGACAACGACCCTAAGCACACAGCCAATACAACATAGGAGTGGCTTCCGGACAAGTCTCTGAATGTCCTTGACTGATCCAGCCAGAGCCTGGACTTGAACCCGATCGAACATCTCTGAAAATAGCTGTGCAGTGACGCTCCCCATCCAACCTGACAGAGCTTGAGAGGATCTGAGAAAAAAAAAATGGGAGAAACTCCCCAAATACAGCTGTACCAAACTTGTAGTGTCATACCCAAGAAGAATCGAGGCTGTAATCGCTGCCAAAGGTGATTCAACAAAGTACTGAGTGAAGGGTCTGAATACTTATGTAAATGTGTTTTTTCATTTTCTTATTTAAAATACATTTGCTAAAATTTCTAAAAACCTGTTTTTGTTTTGTCATTATGGGGTATTGTGTGTAGATTGATGAGGGATGTAAAACAAAACAAAAAAGGCTGTAACGTATTTTGTATTTTTGAATAAGGCTGTAACGTAACAAAATGTGGAAAAAGTCAAGGGGTCTGAATACTTTCCGAATGCACTGTACATAACCACATTTCATCCTCAAGGAACACTGACTGTGTCCACTCTTTTTCCCACTTCCTCCCTGGTTGGTTTAATCGACCAATGGGAATGTACATTTGTGAATTCTATCAAATCGACCAATCAGCCAATTACCACTAGCTCCAATCAGAGGATGCTGCTTCAGATGTAATCTGTGGACCCTGTGGAGGAAGATGAGGGGGAAATAAACTGTCATACAGTTTGCACTGCCAGCAGTTACACCGGAATCAGATCAATCTCCCAATGATTGCTTTGTTTAGAAGCAAACCAAGAGCTTCACATAGCCTTGAGTTGACAGTAGAGAGTAGGATGGAGAAATGTGCTAGAGCAGTTATTTTTAACATTCTTGACATTTTCATAATTTGTCCAATCGAACATATTTGTTGTAGTGACTATTTCTTATGGTTGTTGATAGCAGTAAATCCATTGTTAAGGCAGTAGTAGTTTTTTTTAGGCCTAGCTACGTGGTTGCCATTGTTACCAAAGTATGTGTGCATTTTGTGTACAGTATTCTTACAGTGTACGTTCATTATAAAGAAACTGCAGGGTACATCTCTGTCATGGGCGGACGTGATAGGAAACGCTCCAGTCAATGACATGATTAATTGCTAGTAAAGACCATGTAATTGGCATTAAACCCTATTGACAGCAGCATGTGTTGATATTTAGCTGCTGGCGCTCTGAGGGGAGACATAGAGTGAAACGGGAAGGTGGGATGGCCCGAGCCACAGTCTGCAGGGGCAGAGCATGGTGCTCTATGATTAGCAATGTCCGTGCCAAGTCCAGAGGACGCCAGAGGTCAGACCGACAGCACACACTGTACTGCACTGTGCATTGGGCAGAGGCAGGGGAAGAGGAAGTTACTCAGCCCGGATGGATTGGCTTACTGGAGTTTGGAGCATCAAATTCACAGATGTATACAATGACGTTGTGCACGCATCAGTTTAGTTTTTAGAAGTCGTTGATCTTATTATAACTTACATTTACACAGTGCATTTGTTTCTAACTTTGTCTTCCTAACCTTCATTCCTTATGTAGTCCATTCTGTGGTTGTGTGTACACATGTATATGTGCCAAGAAGGCAATATTTTATTGTTTAAAGTCTTTATGAAGTTTGTTGCTAGGGGTTGTTGCTTCACAGGGTTATCTGAGGTGTATATCGCTCAGCGGCTCTGCAGTAAATTCAATTTATTCATTTGCTATTGATTATTTATATGTTGACAAGTAGCATAAGTTTTAGCCGTTCCTGGCCCAAGCCATCTGTTAATCAGAGACAGTTACAATTGGAGGCATATGTTGCCAGTCAGAGTTTATGAAAGTGTGTACAATGAATTCCAAAAAGTACCATGAATTATGCATTAACTTGCTAATCTAAGAGCCTATTAGCTTCCAGACGCAATTACTCCAATGGAGAGAGGTAGAGGGGGATGACCAATGGGGGGAAAGATCAATTATTTACTCCCAAACCATAGAATTTCCCCTTTTCACAGACCTGCTGATTTCAAAGTGGAATGAAAGAACAGGTGAAAAAAAGTCCTCCTCCTCTCTCTGACTTTGCTAAGGGTTGCCTAGGAGAGGTGGAAGTTGATATTCTGCTAGAGCACTCCTCATTGAAATCAGTAGCGGGAATGTAAATGTCCCGGTTTGGTCCCTTCAACCCGGCGCGGATGTGAATGTATATTTATGTCAGAGGCATATGTAATTTGATTTCCAAAGTCGATTATATTGTATTGTGAAGGTCACATCGCAGTGGATTCAAGTACATTAGAAGTATGGGTAGGATTTAATTTTTTTTTTTTGCATACTGAAGTGGTGGCTGTGAAGTCTGGAGGCACAGGCAGTAAATGAAATAAAATTGTAAAACCCCAAGCCGAGATGTAAAAAGAAAATCAACTTGCGGATACACCAGACAGCCCACGCGATGCCGGGGAATATAAAAACAGATTTCTGAACATCATCATTTTTTATTCGGAATGTTCCGTAAGCACAATGTCCTTTGGATTTTATTCCATCTGTGATTCCTGACTATCTGGAAATGTTTCCCTCTCCATCTATCCTCGTCTAGATCTGTGGCGGTTTGTCCATTTCCTGTAACAAACTATTAAGATTACGGCACTGTCTGTGTTTGCCACACAATTGGTGGGTTCCCATTTACTGCACTACACTCAGTGGCTTTAGAAACTAACAGCTCTCACAGTGACTCATTCTGTGGCCTCTTAGCAAATTACAAGCAACACCTTTAATAACCAAGTTTAAGCCAGAATGTACTGTATCAACTATTTAGAACCTAAACCTACAGAACCAAGTTTTACATCATCAACTGTTTAAGTAATATGATTAACAGTTAAGTGCGTGAGATACTTGACTTGTCTATAGAAGTCTAAGCATATGGAGACTAAAGGTTATTGAATGAAGTTCCAGATTACATACATGGGTCAAACAACCCACATAACTCTGCTCTGGCTCAGAAAAAGTATCAAGTATATTTGAAATGTCTGTAACAGCTCCCCCTTGGCCTCAGTCCAGATGGTCACTAGTTCAATCCCCTCATGTCAAAAAACGACTTTTCATGCTCACGGGCAAATAAATGCTTGTTTTATAGACGATCAGGGAGTTATTATTTGTGTCTTATACAACACTCACGATTTCACAGCTCTAACATCAGCCACCACGGCAAAGAAAGGACTCTCCAGCCCTTGAGAATGTGAGGAGGGTGTTCTTCTATAATCAAAGCAGGAAAAAACAACCAAGATGAAAGGGAAAAGGGGCTGAAATCCCTCCGCCTGCCTGACGACTCCGCCAGGCTTCTTTCTTTTCTTTTCCCTTTTTTTTGTTGCCTGAAAAGTCTCAAAAATCGTCACGCCGTGATTTTTGCCTCCTATTAAAGTAGAAAGTAAGGCTTCTCTACATCCCGCCGCAGAGTGTGGAGTGCTAACAAGACCAGGTGCCGGGAGATGATCAATGGACGCCACATTATCAGACGTCACAGAGCGCCTAATTGAAACGGCCCTCTTTGAGGACCCCCACCATCCCGCCGCGTTGGCAGTTTTGCACCCGCTGTGACCCCCAACAATCCTTCTTTCCATGCCAGAGAGAAGCGCTGCGTCTTGGGGGGAAGAGGTGCAGCAACCTTGGCATCTAATTTAAGAGATATGCGTCATAGACCCTTGTGATACAGCAGGGAGTTGAAACCTTCACAGAGGAGCAGACAAGATTGTAAGCCGCCACTTTTGTTCAGTTCATCTTCCTACAGTCAATCTCACTGTAGGAGTGATGTTCTCGCAGAGCAGACAACTACTGAACAATCAGTGACTGAGTGTTTTTCAATCCAGCAGTGCCTTCTAATTTAGAACTAACAGCAGTGCATCATATGCCTTATAGTGTAGAACTAACAGCAGTGCATCATATGCCTTCTAGTGTAGAACTAACAACGTGGTAAACCATAAGCGAACGCAACATTGGAGATTTTCTGAGAAATGTGTATATTTCTGTCTCTTGTTTTTCCCAATGATGGCCTGATTAGCCACCACTTGGCATCTACAGTGCCATCGGAAAGTATTCAGACCCCTTGACTTTTTCCACATTTTGTTACGTTACAGCTTTACTCTAAAAGTAATTAAATTGTTTTTTTCCTCATCAATCTACACACAATACCCCATAATGACAAAGCAAAAACTGTTTTTTACACATCTTTGCAAAAAACAACATCAAAAGAAAAACAGAAATATCGCTTTTACATACGTATTCAGACCCTTTACTCAGTACTTTGTTGAAGCACCTTTGGCAGTGATTACAGCATTGAGTCTTCTTGGGTATGACGCTACAAGCTTGGCACACCTGTATTTGGGGAGTTTCGCCCATTCTTCTCTGCAGATCTTCTCAAGCTCTGTCAGGTTGGATGGGGAGCGTTAATGCACAGCTATTTTCAGGTTTCTCCAGAGATGTGCGATTGGGTTAAAGTCCGGGCCCTGGCTGGGCCACTCAAGGACATTCAGAGACTTGTCCCAAAGCCACTGTCTTGGCTGTGTGCTTAGGGTCAATGTCCTGTTGGAAGGTGAAGCTCGCCGCAGTCTGAGGTCCTGAGCGCTCTGGAGCAGGGTTTCATCAAGGATCTCTCTATACTTTGCTCCGTTCATCTTTTCCTCGATCCTGACTAGTCTCCCAGTCCCTGCCTCTGAAAAACATCCCCACAGCATGATGCTGCCAGCAACATGCTATATCATAGGGATGGTGCCAGGTTTCCTCCAGACGTGACGCTTGGCATTCAGGCCAAAGAGTTCAATCTTGGTTTCATCTGACCAAAGAATATTGTTTCTCATGGTCTGGCAAACTCCATGTGGGCTTTCATGTGCATTTTACTGAGGAGTGGCTTCCATCTGGCCACTCTACCATAAAACCCTGATTGGTGGAGTGCTGCAGAGATGGTTTTCCTTCTGCTAGGTTCTCCCATCTCCACAGAGGAACTCTGGAGCTCTGTCAGAGTGACCATCGGGTTCTTGGTCACCTCCCTGGCCAAGGCCCTTCTCCCACGACTGCTCAGTTTGGCGGGGTGGCCAGCTCTCGTCTTTGTGGTTCCAAACTTCTTCCATTTAAAAATGATGGAGGCCACTGTGTTCTTGGGGACCTTGAATGCTGCAGAAATGTTTTGGTACTCTTCCCCAGATCTATGCCTAGACACAATACTGTCTCGGAGCTCTACGGACAATTCCTTCGACCTCATGGCTTGGTTTTTGCTCTGACATGCACCGTCAACTGTGTGACCTTATATAGACAGGTGTGTGCCTCCCCAAATCATGTCCAATCAATTGAATATACCAAAGGTGGACTCCAATCAAGTTGTAGAAACGTCTCAAGGATGATCAATGGAAACAGGATGCACCTGAGCTCAATTTCGAGTCTCATAGCAAAGCGTCTGAATACTTATGTAAATAAGGCATTTCTGTAAATGTGAAAAAAATCCTAAAAACCTGTTTTTCCTTTGTCATTATGGGGTATTGTGTGTAGATTGTTGAGGATTTTTTTTATTTAATCCATTTTAGAATAAGGCTGTAACGTAACAAAATGTGGAAAAAGTCAAGGGGTTTGAATACTTTCAAAAGGTACTTAGCACATAATGACCATGTATTGTGTCACAATCACTTGACCTCCCCTACATCAAAAACAGTATCCCCAATACCAAGAAAACATCAACATTTCAAACATATACAGTACCAGTCAAAAGTTTGGACACACCTACTCAAGTCCATATTATGGCAAGAACAGCTCACTTAATCAAAGAGAAGTGACAGTCCAACATTACTTTAAGAAATGAAGGTCAGACAATCCGGAACATTTCAAGAACTTTGAAAGATTCTTCAAGTGCATTCGCAAAAACCATCAAGCGCTATGATGAAACAGGCTCTCATGAGGACCGCCACAGGAAAGGAAGATCCAGAGTTACCTCTGCTGCAGAGGATAAGTCCTTTATTAGTGGTTTCTTTGCAGCAATTCGGCCATGAAGGCCTGATTCACGTAGCCCAAATAAAAGGAAGTGTGATGGTGTGGGGGTGCTTTGCTGGTGACACTGTCTGTGATTTATTTAGAATTCAAGGCACACTTAACCAGCATGGCTACCACAGCATCCTGCGCCGATACACCATCCCATCTGGTTTGCACTTAGTGGGACTATCATTTGTTTTTCAACAGGACAATTACCCAAAACACACCTCCAGGCTGTGTAAGGGCTATTTGACCAAGGAGGAGAGTGATGGGGTGCTGCATCAGATGACCTGGCCTCCACAATCCACCGACCTCAACCCAATTGAGATGGTTTGGGATGAGTCGGACAACAGAGTGAAGGTAAAGCATCCAACAAGTGCTCAGCATATGTGGGAACTCCTTCAAGACTGTTGGAAATTCATTTCTCATGAAGCTGGTTGAGAGAATGCCAAGAGTGTGCAAAGCTGTGGCTGTAATCTGGTTCAGGTTATTAATCAACCTACCAGGGTGTTTACAAACACTACAGGAACAAGATCATCTACATGTATCGATCACATTTTTACTAAAACTGTAGAACTTTGTTCTAAAGCTGTATCCGTACCCATTGGATGCAGTGATCACAATATAGTGGCTATATCCAGGAAAGCCAAAGTTCCAACAGCTGGGCCTAAAATAGTGTATAAGAGATCATACAAAAGATTTTGCTGTGACTCATATGTGGATGATGTAAAAAATATTTGTTGGTCTGATGTGATTAATATGGAGCATCCAGACGCTGCACTTGATGAATTTATGAAATTGCTTTTTCCAATTATTGATAAACATGCACCTGTTAGAACTGTTAAGGCTCCACAGATTGATGAGGAATTGAAAAACTGTATGGTTAAAAGAGATGGGGCAAAAGGAGTGGCTAATAAGTCTGGCTGCACATCTGACTCGTTGACTTACTGTAAATTCAGAAATGTTGTGACTAAACTCAACAAAAAGAAGAAGAAACTGTATTATGAAGCCAAGATCAATGATATAAAGAATGATGGAAAATAAACTTTGCCGTACTTTAAATGAAATTATGGGCAGAAAGACACATTTAACTCCATCTTTCATTGAATCAGATGGCGTATTCATCACAAAACCATTTGATGTTGCCAATTATTTTAATGATTACTTAATTGGCAAAGTGGGCAAACAGGCAGGAAATGCCAACAATGCACAGTGAGCCATCGTATTCATGCATAAAAAAACAAATAATGTAAAGTTAGTGTGGGAGAGGTGGAGAAATTACTGTTATCGATCAATAATGACAAACCTCCTGGCATTGACAACTTAGATGGAAAGCTACTGAGGAAGGTAGCTGACTCTATAGTCACTCCTATCTGTCATATGTTTAATCTGAGCCTAGAGGAAAGTCTTTGTCCTCAGGCCTGGAGGGAAGCCAAAGTAATTCCGCTACCCAAGAATGGTAAAGCGGCCTTTACTAGTTCTAACAGCATACCTATAAGCTTGCTGCCAGCTCTTAGCAAACTGTTGGAAAAAATGGTGTTTGACCAAATACAACGCTTTTTCTCTGTAAACAAATTAACAACAGACTTTCGGCATGCTTATAGGGAAGGGCACTCAACATGCACTGCATTGACACAAATGACTGATGATTGGTTGAAATAAATTGACAATAAGAAAATTGTGGGAGCTGTACTGTTAGATTTCAGTGCAGCCTTTGATATTATTGACCATAACCTGATGTTGAAAAAACGTATGTGTTATGGCTTTTCAACCTCTGCCACATCGTGGATTCAGAGCTATCTATCTAATAGAACTCAATAGTTTTATTTAATGGAAGCTTCTCTAATGTCAAACATGTAAAGTGTGGTGTACCACAGGGCAGCTCTCTAGGCCCTCTACTCTTTTCTATTTTTTACCAATGACCTGCCGCTGGCATTAAACAAAGCATGTGTGTCCATGTATGCTGATGATTCAACAATATACGCATCAGCAACCACAGCTAATGAAGTCACTGAAACCTTTAACAAAGAGTTGCAGTCTGCTTTGGAATGGGTGGTCACTAATAAACTGGTCCTGAACATCTCTAAAACTAAGAGCATTGTATTTGGTACAAATCATTCCCTAAGTTCTAGACCTCAGCTGAATCTGGTAATGAATGGTGTGGCTGTTGAACAAGTTGAGGAGACTAAATTACTTGGCGTTACCTTAGATTGTAAACTATCATGGTCAAAACATATAGATTCAGTGGTTGTAAAGATGGGGAGAGGTCTGTCCGTAATAAAGAGATGATCTGCTTTTTTGACACCACACTCCAAAAAGCAAGTTCCGCAGGCTCTAGTTTAGTCTAATCTTGATTATTGTCCAGTTGTGTGGTCCAGTGAAAGAAGAAGACCTAGTTAAACTACAGCTGGCCCAGAACAGAGCAGCACCTCTTGCTCTTCATTGTAATCAGATGGCTGATATAAATAATATGCATGCCAGTCTCTCTTGGCTAAGAGTTGAGGAGAGACCGACTGCATCACTTCTTCTTTTTATAAGAAACATTAATGTGTTGAAAATCCCAAATTGTTTGCATAGTGAATTTACACACAGCTCTGACACACACACTTATCCCACCAGACATGCCACCAGGGGTCTTTTCACAGTCCCCAAATCCAGAACAAATTCAAGAAAGCGTACAGTATTATATAGAGCCATTATTGCATGGAACTCCGTTCCATCTCATATTGCTCAAATACACCTCATGGTACAACGCCTCTCCCCTATTTGACCTAGATAGTTTATGTGTATGTATTGATATGTGGGCTACATGTGACTTTAAAAAAAATGTATGTAGTTCTGTCCTTGAGCTGTTCTTGTTTATCAATGTTCTGTATTATGTCATGTTTCATGTTTTTTGTGGACCCCAGGAAGAGTAGCTATTGCTTTTGCAACAGCTAATGGGGATCCTAATAAAATACCAAAATATGAAATATATTTAGATTTGTTTAACACTTTTTTGTTTACTACATATTCCATATGTGTTATTTCATAGTTTTCATGTCTTCGCTATTATTCTACAATATAGAAAATTGTAAAAATAAAGAAAAACCCTTGATTGAGTAGGTGTGTCCAAACTTTTGACTGGTACTGTTTTACTCTGTTTTTCAAACCCTAAAAACTCAGGCTTGTTTCACAGACACAGATTAAGTCTAGTCTTGAAATAAGAAGCATGTTCAAGGAGATTATCCAATTAATGTTCTCAGAGAGTACCACCACCACCAGTTAGTTGAAATATGACAGATGGACTATCCAAATAAAGTGTTGTTACTACTACTACTACTACTACTACTACTACTACTACTAGTACTGCTACTACTTCTACTACTTCTACTACTACTACTACTACTGCTGCTGCTACTACTACTACTACTACTACTACTACTACTACTACTACTACTACTACTACTACTACTACTACTACTACTACCACTACTACTACTACTACTACTACTACTGCTACTGCTACTACTACTACTACCACTACCACCACCACAGAGTCCCCTAAGGGACAATGCAGTGTAGACTCAACATCCCAGATGGCACAGTCAGCCGACGGTGGCAACCCCTGTGTTATGGAGTCATGGCTGGCATGCTGCAGAGGAAGCATATGTGTGGCGAATGAATAAAACCTCCTAATCTTCCAATCCAATCTGCAGAAAATCAAGATCGGATCGACCGAACCAAAGCTTTGTTTTCTCTGACTCCCCCAGCGCTCCTCAGGAGAGAAGCTGTTAGAGATGAGGAGAGAGAAGAGGGAGGGAAACAGAGAGCGTCATTCCACCTCAAAAACCACAATAAAGAGAATTTCGACACCCACCATCTCAGATTGTTCCGAAATCGTTGCTGTAGTTAAAAACAGATAAGATTAGCATTCCTGCAACATTATTTTGTTGAAATATAATTGGATCTCTGATAAATTAAGCTAATTGATTGCATCCAAATTGGCTATTTTAATTTATAGGATTCATATAATATTCAATCAATGTAGTAGCTAACATCTGATTTGGACCGTAATTCTTACCAACAACGAGTAAGACACAAGGAATCCAATAAAATGATCAATAGCCACCCACAGACCCCCCACTCCAATCCCACCCCAACAACCAGTATACATTATCAGTCCTCTATTTTTGACAAGTAGTATGGAGCTGCTGCTGCTTGGAGTATTGCTTCTTCATGCTTTGTTATGTATTCCCTGGGAATCTGGTGATGTTTTTTTTCTTCTGTTCAGAGTCATTGAAGTTGCTTGCATTATTTACCATCAATTAGCGTGAAACTCCCAAATTTTGCCCACTAGATGTCACTGGTCCTGCTACTGCTACCACACCCTGTTATCTGTTTTGCTGGTCTCTTATTAAATGGATCACAACATTTTCCTCGCAACTTTGCGTAGAAAACCAATATCTGAAATGACATGAAATGACCCTAGAAAAGCGAGTGCGGCAGAGAGGGTAGAGATAGAGAGAGAGCGCGTGCGCGAGAGAGAGAGAGAGAGAGAGAGAGAGAGAGAGAGAGAGAGAGAGAGAGAGAGAGAGAGAGAGAGCGAGAGAGAGAGAGAGAAAGAGAGAGAGAGAGAGAGAAAGAAGGGGATGGAGGAACCATGCTGAGGGGCTGTCAGAGGATGTTTGTGGAGATGAAGTTATGACCAGAGAGGGAGGTCTGACAGTGAAGGAAGGAGGGAGGGAGATCTAAACAGTGAGAGAGAGAGGGAGAGAGCGAGACAAAACAAGAGAATCCTCCTATGATAACAGCTCCATTGTACTTTTGCTGTGAGTACAAAATAAGGGGAAGATGCAGATTCAAAGTTGAGAAACAATGTAACAGCTTACCTCTAGGAGTCAACACCAGGGGAAATAAGAGAAATGAGAGACAAATTCAAGCACTTACTTTGGATGTGAACAGTCCATTTGAGATGCAATCTTGGACCTACTGTTCAAGTTCTGAAAATGCAGTGGTATGAATGGCTGTAATGCTGCCAATAACTTAACCAACTTTCCCTTCACTGAACTGGAGAGATATACAGTACTGATAAATCTAGTCGGAGTCTAGAGGCCAGCGACTAGCAACAACCTCACACTGTTGCCGTTGTGCAATCACTTTTGTAATTGCTTCACTCCTAGTGGCTACTCCTGTTTCATGGCTCAAGGCTTCAAATCCACAGCAGTTATCAGAAGAAGCTGTGAGTGGCACCAAATTACCTGCTGTTTCAGTCTCCTCCATTTTCCCAAATCTGACTTCCATGAAAAGTGACAGAATTTGCGCTCGTGTGCAGGCTAGGTAGGATAGGCAACCCCGGGCGGCTGCAAATCCTTATTTCTTTGCCACCCAAGTGATCCACAACAGCAGACGCTGACTCAATTTCACACCCTGAACCCTTAGAGATACTCACAGGTACACTGTATACACAGAAACGGGCAGCAGAGGCTGTGCCCATGAACTCCAGCACAACATGCCAATAATGATACACTCTCTACACGTTTTCATGGCGCTGTGCTAATATAGTGTGACTTGTGACATTCACAGCAACAACTTCAGTGTGTTATAAAATGTGGTCATTGTTTTCCCCTGAGGGTGTTGGAGGGAATAGCAGCCGTTTTTATGCGCTCCGTTCTGACCAATTGTGCTACTTGTGTATTGTTTTTTAGCTTTCTTTTAACATAATGTTTCCGCCATTGTTTCCTATGACCGGAAAGAGCTTCTGGATACCAGAATAGCTAACACTAACCTCGATTTGGATGAGGACTTCTACTTCAATGAGTCGGAGGGGAAAGACATATTGATTATCCCAGACCAGACCCAAATCCCTGATACTAGAAGAAGGAGGAGACGGTGCTATAGAGGCCAGCGTGCGGGTTACCTGACGAGACTGTGTCGGACAGTGAATAAACCGCCTCTGCCCTCCATTCTATTGGCAAACGTGCAATTACTGGAGAATAAACTGGACGAGCTCCGTTCAAGACTATCATATCAACGTGATCTGAACTGTAATATCCTATGTTTTTCAGAGTTGTTGCTGAACAAGGACATGGGAAATATAAATCTAGCTTGCTTTTCTATACATTGGCAGGACAGAACGGCAGTGTCGGGGAAGCTCAGGGGAGGGGGTGTGTGTCTCTTTGTTAACAACAGCTGGTGCGTGATTTCTAATATTAAGGAAGTCTTGAGGTTCTGCTCGCCTGAGTTAGTATACCTCATAATAAGTTGTAGACCATACTATTTACCAAGAGAGTTTTCATCTATATTTTTCGTAGATGTCTATTTACCACCACAAACTGATGCTGGCACTAAGACTGCAATCAACGAGCTGTATAAGGCCATAAGCAAACAAGAAAATGCTCACCAAGAGGCAGCGCTCCTAGTGGCCATAGATTTTAATGCAGGGAAACTGAAATCTGTTTTTATTTTTATTTTATTTCACCTTTATTTAACCAGGTAAGCCAGTTGAGAACAGGTTCTCATTTACAACTGCGACCTGGCCAAGATAAAGCAAAGTAGTGCAATAAAAACAACACAGAGTTACATATGGGGTAAAAAAAAACATAAAGTCAGAAATACAACAGAAAATATATATACAGTGTGTGCAAATGTAGCAAGTTATGGAGGTAAGGCAATAAATAGGCTATAGTGCAGAATAATTACAATAGTATTAACACTGGAATGCTAGATGTGCAAGAGATTATGTGCAAATAGAGATACTGGGTTGCAAAAGAGCAAAATAAATAACAATATAGGGATGAGGTAGTTGGGTGGGCTAATTTCGGATGGGCTGTGTACAGGTGCAGTGATCGGTAAGGTGCTCTGACAACTGATGCTTAAAGTTATTGAGGGAGATAAGAGTCTCCAGCTTCAGAGATTTTTGCAATTCGTTCCAGTCATTGGCAGCAGAGAACTGGAAGGAATGGCGGCCAAAGGAGGTGTTGGCTTTGGGAATGACCAGTGAGATATACCTGCTGGAGCGCAGACTACGGGTGGGTGCTGCTATGGTGACCAATGAGCTAAGATAAGGCGGGGATTTGCCTAGCAGTGATTTATAGATGGCCTGGAGCCAGTGGGTTTGACGACGAACATGTAGTGAGGACCAGCCAACAAGAGCGTACAGGTCACAGTGGTGGGTAGTGTATGGGGCTTTGGAGACAAAACGGATGGCACTGTGATAGACTACATCCAATTTGCTGAGTAGAGTGTTGGAGGCTATTTTGTAAATGACATCGCCGAAGTCAAGGATCGGTAGGATAGTCAGTTTTACGAGGGCATGTTTGGCAGCATGAGTGAAGGAGGCTTTATTGCGAAATAGGAAGCCTATTCTAGATTTAACTTTGGATTGGAGATTCTTTATGTGAGTCTGGAAGTTGAGTTTACAGTCTAACCAGACACCTAGGTATTTGTAGTTGTCCACATACTCTAGGTCAGACCCGTCGAGAGTGGTGATTCTAGTCGGGTGGGCGGGTGCCAGCAGCGTTCGATTGAAAAGCATGCATTTAGTTTTACTAGTGTTTAAGAGCAGTTGGAGGCTACTGAAGGATTGTTGTATGGCATTGAAGCTCGTTTGGAGGTTTGTTAACACAGTGTCCAATGAAGGGCCAGATGTATACAAAATGGTGTCGTCTGCGTAGAGGTGAATCTGAGAGTCACCAGCAGCAAGAGCGACATCATTGATATACACGGAGAAAAGTGTCGGCCCAATAATTGAACCCTGTGGCACCCCCATAGAGACTGCCATAGGTCCAGACAACAGGCCCTCCGATTTGACACACTGAACTCTATCTGAGAAGTAGTTGGTGAACCAGGCGAGGCAGTCATTTGAGAAACCAAGGCTATTTAGTCTGCCAATAAGAATGCGGTGGTTGACAGAGTCGAAAGCCTTGGCCAGGTCAATGAAGACGGCTGCACAGTACTGTCTATTATCAATCGCGGTTATAATATCGTTTAGGACCTTGAGCGTGGCTGAAGTGCACCCGTGACCAGCTCGGAAACCGGATTGCATAGCGGAGAAGGTACGGTGGTATTCGAAATGGTCGATGATCTGTTTGTTAACTTGGCTTTCGAATACTTTCGAAAGGCAGGGCAGGATGGATATAGGTCTGTAGCAGTTTGGATCTAGAGTGTCACCCCCTTTGAAGAGGGGGATGACCGCGGCAGCTTTCCAATCTCTGGGGATCTCAGACGTTATGAAAGAGAGGTTAAACAGACTAGTAATAGGGGTAGCGACAATTTCAGCGGCTAGTTTTAGAAAGAAAGGGTCCAGATTGTCTAGCCCAGCTGATTTGTAGGGGTCCAGATTTTGCAGCGCTTTCAAAACATCAGCTGTCTGAATTTGTGTGAAGGAGAAGCGGGGGGGGGGGGGGGGGCATGGGCAAGTTGCAGCAGAGGGTGCAGAGTTGGTGGCCGGGTTAGTGGTAGCCAGATGGAAAGCATGGCCAGCTGTAGCAAAATGCTTGTTGAAATTCTCGATTATTGTAGATTTATCGGTGGTGATAGTGTTTCCTAGCCTCAGTGCAGTGGGCAGCTGGGAGGAAGTGCTCTTATTCTCCATGGACTTTACAGTGTCCCAAAACTTTTTGGAGTTAGTGCTACAGGATGCAAATTTCTGTTTGAAAAAGTTAGCCTTTGCTTTCCTGACTGCTTGTGTATATTGGTTCCTAACTTCCCTGAAAAGTTGCATATCGCGGGGGCTATTTGATGCTAATGCTGTACGCCACAGGATGTTTTTGTGCTGGTCAAGGGCAGTCAAGTCTGAGGAGAACCAGGGGCTATATCGGTTCTTAGTTCTGTATTTTTTGAATGGGGCATGTTTATTTAAGATTGAGAGGAAATTACTTTTAAGGAACAACCAGGCATCCTCTACTGACGGAATGAGATCTATATCCATCCAGGATACCTGGGCCAGGTCAATTAGGAAGGCCTCCTCGCTAAAGTGTTTTAGGGAGCGTTTGACAGTGATGAGGGGTGGTCGTTTGACCGCGGACCCGTTACGGACGCAGGCAATAAGGCAGTGATCGCTGAGATCCTGGTTGAAGACAGCTGAGGTGTATTTAGAGGGTATGTTAGTCAGGATGATATCTATGAGGGTACCCATGTTTACGGATTTAGGGTTGTACCTGGTAGGTTCGTTGATAATTTGCGTGAGGTTGAGGGCATCTAGCTTGGATTGTAGGATGGCTGGGGTATTAAGCATATCCCAATTTAGGTCACCAAGCAGTACAAACTCTGAGGATAAATGGGGGGCAATCAATTCACATATGGTGTCCAGGGCACAGCTGGGGGCTGAGGGGGGTCTGTAGCAAGCGGCAACAGTGAGAGACATATTTCTGGAAAGGTGGATTTTTAGAAGTAGAAGCTCAAACTGTTTGGGCACAGACCTGGATAGTATGATAGAGCTCTGCAGGCTATCTCTACAGTAGATTGCAACTCCACCCCCTTTGGCAGTTCTATCTAGACGGAAAATGTTATAGTTAGGGATGGAAATTTCAGAATTTTTGGTGGCCTTCCTGAGCCAGGATTCAGACACTGCTAGAACATCAGGGTTGGCAGAGTGTGCTAACGCAGTGAATAACTCAAACTTAGGAAGTAGACTTCTGATATTTACAGTGGGGAAAAAAAGTATTTAGTCAGCCACCAATTGTGCAAGTTCTCCCACTTAAAAAGATGAGAGAGGCCTGTAATTTTCATCATAGGTACACGTCAACTATGACAGACAAATTGAGAAAAAAAAATCCAGAAAATCCCATTGTAGGATTTTTAATGAATTTATTTGCAAATTATGGTGGAAAATAAGTATTTGGTCACCTACAAACAAGCAAGATTACTGGCTCTCACAGACCTGTAACTTCTTCTTTAAGAGGCTCCTCTGTCCTCCACTCGTTACCTGTATTAATGGCATCTGTTTGAACTTGTTATCAGTATAAAAGACACCTGTCCACAACCTCAAACAGTCACACTCCAAACTCCACAATGGCCAAGACCAAAGAGCTGTCAAAGGACACCAAAAACAAAATTGTAGACCTGCACCAGGCTGGGAAGACTGAATCTGCAATAGGTAAGCAGCTTGGTTTGAAGAAATCAACTGTGGGAGCAATTATTAGGAAATGGAAGACATACAAGACCACTGATAATCTCCCTCGATCTGGGGCTCCACGCAAGATCTCACCCCGTGGGGTCAAAATGATCACAAGAACGGTGAGCAAAAATCCCAGAACCACACGGGGGGACCTAGTGAATGACCTGCAGAGAGCTGGGACCAAAGTAACAAAGCCTACCATCAGTAACACACTACGCCGCCAGGGACTCAAATCCTGCAGTGCGAGACGTGTCCCCCTGCTTAAGCCAGTACATGTCCAGGCCCGTCTGAAGTGCATTTGGATGATCCAGAAGAGGATTGGGAGAATGTCATATGGTCAGATGAAACCAAAATATAACTTTTTGGTAAAAACTCAACTCGTCATGTTTGGAGGACAAAGAATGCTGAGTTGCATCCAAAGAACACCATACCTACTGTGAAGCATGGGGTTGGAAACATCATGCTTTGGGGCTGTTTTTCTGCAAAGGGACCAGGACGACTGATCTGTGTAAAGGAAAGAATGAATGGGGCCATGTATCGTGAGATTTTGAGTGAAACCCTCCTTCCATCAGCAAGGGCATTGAAGATGAAACGTGGCTGGGTCTTTCAGCATGACAATGATCCCAAACACACCGCCCGGGCAACGAAGGAGTGGCTTCGTAAGAAGCATTTCAAGGTCCTGGAGTGGCCTAGCCAGTCTCCAGATCTCAACCCCATAGAAAATCTTTGGAGGGAGTTGAAAGTCTGTGTTGCCCAGCGACAGCCCCAAAACATCACTGCTCTAGAGGAGATCTGCATGGAGGAATGGGCCAAAATACCAGCAACAGTGTGTGAAAACCTTGTGAAGACTTACAGAAAACATTTGACCTGTGTCATTGCCAACAAAGGGTATATAACAAAGTATTGAGAAACTTTTGTTATTGACCAAATACTTATTTTCCACCATCATATGCCAATAAATTCATAAAAAATCCTACAATGTGATTTTCTGGATATTTTTTTCTCATTTTGTCTGTCATAGTTGACGTGTACCTATGATGAAAATTACAGGCCTCTCTCATCTTTTTATGTGGGAGAACTTGCACAATTGGTGGCTGACTAAATACTTTTTTTCCCCACTGTATGTGCAAGAAACCAAGACTTTTGCGATTACAGAAGTCATCAAATGATAGCGCCTGGGGAGTAGGAGTGATACTGAGGGCTGCAGGGCCTGGGTTAGCCTCTACATCACCAGAGGAACAGAGGAGGACTAGAATAAGGATACGGCTAAAGGCTTTAAGAACTGGTCTTCTAGTGCGTTGGGTACATAGAATAAAGGGGGCAGATTTCCGGGTGTTATAGAAAAGATTCAGGGCATTATGTACAGACAAGGATATGGAAGGATATGAGTAAAGTGGAGGTAACCCTAAGCGTTGGGTAACTATGAAAGAGATAGCATCGCTAGAGTCATCAATTGAGTCGGTCTCCGCGTGTATAGGGGGAGGTGCGAAGGAGCTAACTAAGGCAGGTTTAGCTAGGCTGGGGGGTCTACAGTGATATAGTACAATTAGAAATAACCGAAACAACAATAAACTAACCATGTTTGGGCTGAGGCTAAACATAAACAGGATGTAGTACCGTAAAAAGGAACAGTCCAGCAGATATCAGCTGTATAGCTGAGTTATCATAAGGTCCGGTGGTGAAGCAATAGTAAGAGGCTATGGCTAGCGTGTGCTAGCGGGCCAGGGCTAGCAGATGGATGGAATCTTCGTGGTTAACGTCGTAACCACATCAGACGATTTCGTCGGCAGACCAGTCGTGTAGGATCGGCGGGGCTCCGTGTCAATACTAGGTGGTCCCGTCCGGTTGACAGAGAGGTAGATAGCCGGGAGATGGGCCTAGCTCAGGATAATTAGCCAGACCACAGTGTCCGTTTTGTTGTAGCTAGCTGGTAGCGACGAATCCGGAGTTAAAGGTCCAGTGATTCAGTGATTCCAGCGGAAAAACTGATATGTTCTGGGTCGATAACGCGCTGTGCAGACTGGCAGAATATCCGGTGATCAATGTCCAGTGATTAAAATTAATAACGCAGAAAAAAATCCAATGTTCTGGGTGAAACACCGCTAGCTAAGGCTAATAGCAAGTAGCTAGTTAGCTGGCTAGCTGGCTAGCTAGTTTCACTGGAGATTCTAGATAAAAGGTAAGTCAATAATAGAATCCGTTCCACATTGAGTGAGGCGGGTTGCAGGAAAGTATATTTTGTAGAAGGATGAAAAGTCTGATAGGGAAATAGGTACGAAAAATACAAAATAAACAAGGTATTTACAGTCTATTTACAGACACACGACAATAACAGGACTGCACTACTTCGCCATCTTGGATTGAAATTTTGCTAGAGTCATCAATCTGTTTGACCTCATTTCTACCAGCATGTCACCTGTGCAACTACAGGTCACCTTTACTTCACACACAGAGACGCATACAAAACTCTCCCTCGCCCTCCATTTGGCAAATCTGACCATAACTCTATCCTCATGATTCCTGCTTACAAGCAAAAACTCAAACAGGAAGTACCAGTGACTCTCTCAATACGGAAGTATTTCCGATGAAGCGGATCCTAAGCTACAGGACTGTTTCGCTAGCACAGACTGAAAAATGTTTTGGGATTCATCCGATGGCATTGATTATAATCTACTACTAGAAAGACGACCATTTACATATGGAGTAAAAATTGATTATTTACACTTGGAGATCTATTTGACTCTCAAGGACAATGTGCTTTTTCAGATGTACAACATACGTTTAATTTACTAATTTTGTAAACATACATTTACTGTCTGGATGTATGTAAAATCTAAAACCAAAGGAATTGTATCTGTTATTTACGTTGATAGTACAACTGAACCCTTGAAGATTTGTAAACCATTGAATAATGAGTTTCCAGCACTAGAGGGAGACATTGAGTGGGAAACTGTGTGGAGGAACATAAGTCGAGCATCTCGGAACCCTAATCAACAAACAATTCATTTCAACTTCATTCATAGAACTTATGCTACTCCACACAAAATATATTACATGTCTTTAGCACCCTCCCCTTTAGGTACTTTCTGTTCACAGAAGGTCATCGGCTCATTTATGCATGTAATATGGAATTGTCCTCAGGTTTATTGTTTTGGGAAAAATACCACTATATCCCTGTCCAAAATACTTGGAGTCGATGTACCTTGCTCTCCTGTTCTGTTGCTGTTGAATGACAGCGCATCAGTATCAATGTCATTAGATCACAAAAGGTGTCTAGCAGACATAACCGCTGCAAAAAAATGCTTGCCATAAGATGGAAGCTCCCACATACACTGGCATATGTTATTGATAAGCATGCAATGATTATCATGTGATATGGATGTGCACTGACATGGTATTTGCCAATTGCTATTTATTCTGCCGATTAATTTAATATATATAAAAAAAGAAAAAAAAGAAATGTACCACCACAGTCACCGGCTTCACTAATAAGTACATCGACAACGTCGTCCCCACAGTGACCATACGTACAGTTGAAGTCGGAAGTTTACATACACCTTAGCAAATACATTTAAACTCAGTTTTTCACAATTCCTAACATTTAATACTAGTAAAAATTCCCTGTCTTAGGTCAGTTAGGATCACCACTTTCTTTTAAGAATGTGAAATGTCAGAATAATAGTAGAGAGAATGATTTATTTCAGCTTTTATTTCTTTCATCACATTCCCAGTGGGTCAGAAGTTCAATTAGTATTTGGTAGCATTGCCTTTAAATTGTTTAACTTGGGTCAAACGTTTCGGGTAGCCTTCCACAAGCTTCCCACAATAAGTTGGGTGAATTTTGGCCCATTCCTCGAGACAGAGCTGGTGTAACTGAGTCAGGTTTGTAGGCCTCCTTGCTCGCACATGCTTTTTCAGTTCTGCCCACACATTTTCTATAGGATTGAGGTCAGGGCTTTGTGATGGCAACTCCAATACCTTGACTTTGTTGTCCTTAAGCCATTTTGCCACAACTTTGGAAGTATGCTTAGGGTCATTGTCCATTTGGAAGACCCATTTGCGACCAAGCTTTAACTTACTGACTGATGTCTTGAGATGTTGCTTCAATATATACACATAATTTTCCTTCCTCATGATGCCATCTATTTTGTGAAGTGCACCAGTCCCTCCTGCACAAAAGCATGATGCTGCCACCCCATGCTTCACGGTTGGAATGGTGTTCTTCGAGTTGCAAGCATCCCCCTTTTTCCTCCAACATAACAATGGTCATTATGGCCAAACAGTTCTATTTTTGTTTCATGAGACCAGAGGACATTTCTACAAAAAGTACGATCTTTGTCCCCATGTGCAGTTGCAAACCGTAGGCTTTTTTATTGCGGTTTTGGAGCAGTGGCTTCTTCCTTGCTGAGCGGCCTTTCAGGTTATGTCGATATAGGACACGTTTTACTGTGGATATAGATACATTTGTACCTTTTTCCTCCAGCGTCTTCACAAGGTCCTTTGCTGTTGTTCTGGGATTGATTTGCACTTTTCGCACCAAAGTACATTAATCTCTAAGAGACAGAAGCGTCTCCTTCCTGAGCGGTATGACGACTGCGTGGTCCCATGGTGTTTATACTTGCGTACTATTGTTTGTACAGATGAATGTGGTACCTTCAGGCGTTTGGAAATTGCTCCCAATGATGAACCAGACTTGTGGAGGTCTATAAAACATTTTCTGAAGTCTTGGCTGATTTCTTTTGATTTTCCCATGATGTCAAGCAAAGAGGCACTGAGTTTGAAGGTAGGCCTTGAAATACATCCACAGGTACACCTCCAATTGACTCAAATGATGTCAATTAGCCTATCAGAAACGTATAAAGCCATGCCATAATTTACTGGAATTTTCCAAGTTGTTTAAAGGCACAGTCAACTTAGTGTATGTAAACTTCTGACCCACTGGGATTGTGATAAAGTGAATTATAAGTGAAATAATCTGTCATCCACAAAGTAGATGTCCTAACCAACTTGAAAAAACGATAGTTTGTTAACAAGAAATGTGTGGAGTGGCTGAAAAATGAGTTGTAATCACTCCAACCTAAGTGTATGTAAACTGCCGACTTCAACTCTACATATCCCAACCAGAAGTGCAACATCCGCACTGAGCTAAAGGCTAGAGCTGCCGCTTTCAAGGAGAGGGACACTAATCCGGACACTTATAAGAAATCCTGCTACGCCCTGCAACGAACCATCAATACATGATCGAATTCTACTACAGGATCGAATCCTACTACACCAGCTCTGACGCTCATCAGATGTGGCAGGGCTTGTAAACTCTCACGGATTACATTAACATTTTAGTCATTTAGCAGAAGCTCTTATCAAGAAAAACGTACAGTTAGTGAGTGCATTATTTTTTTTCATACTGGGCCCCCGTGGGAATCGAACCCACAACCCTGGCGTTGCAAGTGCCATGCTCTACCAACTGAGCTACAAAGGGAAGCCCAGCCGCGAGCTGTCCAGTGACGCTAGCCTACCAGATGAGCTAAATACCATCTATGCTCTCTTCGAGGAAAGCAACACTGAACCATGCATGAGAGCACCAGCAGGTCCGGACTACTGTGTGATCACGCTCTCCGTAGCCGATGTGAGTCAGACCTTTAAACAGGTTAACATTCACAAGGCAACAGGGTCAGACAGATTATCAGGAAGTGTACTCAGAGCATGTCCTGACCAGCTGGCAAATGTCTTCACTGACATATTCAACCTCTCCTTGACCCAGACCTACACGTTTCAAGCAGACCACCATAGTCCATGTGTCCAAGAACGCCAAGGTACCCTCTCTAAATGACTAAATGACTCCTCTATACCAGGCGGTTTCAGAGGAAGGCTCTAAAAAGTGTCAACAATTCCAGCCACCCAAGTCATAGATCGTTCTCTCTGCTTCCGCACGGCAAGCGGTACTGGAGCGTCAAGTCTGGGACTAAACAAGTCTGGAACTAATCAAATGGCTACCTGGACTAATTGCATTGACCCCTTTTTTTTTGCTCTGACATTCTTGCGCTAGCTCTTTGCACACTCACTGGACTCTACCCACACACTCACACTATCTACACTGACATTCCAACACACACATACACACACACGCACTACATACGCTCTCACACACAAAACACACACATAGACACACTTTCACACTCTTTACATATGCTGTTGCTACTCTTTCAGATTTTAAAAATACAGTGGGGAAAAAAGTATTTAGTCAGCCACCAATTGTGCAAGTTCTCCCACTTAAAAAGATGAGAGGGGCCTGTAATTTTCATCATAGGTACACGTGACAGACAACTATGACAGACAAAATGAGAAAAAAAAAATCCAGAAAATCACATTGTAGGATTTTTAATGAATTTATTTGCAAATTATGGTGGAAAATACGTATTTGGTCAATAACAAAAGTTTCTCAATACTTTGTTATATACCCTTTGTTGGCAATGACACAGGTCAAACGTTTTCTGTAAGTCTTCACAAGGTTTTCACACACTGTTGCTGGTATTTTGGCCCATTCCTCCATGCAGATCTCCTCTAGAGCAGTGATGTTTTAGGGCTGTCGCTGGGCAACACGGACTTTCAACTCCCTCCAAAGATTTTCTATGCGGTTGAGATCTGGAGACTGGCTAGGCCACTCCAGGACCTTGAAATGCTTCTTACGAAGCCACTCCTTCGTTGCCCGGGCGGTGTGTTTGGGATCATTGTCATGCTGAAAGACCCAGCCACATTTCATCTTCAATGCCCTTGCCGATGGAAGGAGGTTTTCACTCAAAATCTCACGATACATGGCCCCATTCATTCTTTCCTTTACACGGATCAGTCGTCCTGGTCCCTTTGCAGAAAAACAGCCCCAAAGCATGATGTTTCCACCCCCATGCTTCACAGTAGGTATGGTGTTCTTTGGATGCAACTCAGCATTCTTTGTCCTCCAAACACGACGAGTTGAATTTTTACCAAAAAGTTATATTTTGGTATCAGCTGACCATATGACATTCTCCCAATCCTCTTCTGGATCATCTAAATGCACTCTAGCAAACTTCAGACGGGCTTGGACATGTACTGGCTTAAGCAGGGGAACACCTCTGGCACTGCAGGATTTGAGTGTCTGGCGGCGTAGTGTGTTACTGATGGTAGGCTTTTTTACTTTGGTCCCAGCTCTCTGCAGGTCATTCACTACGTCCCCCCGTGTGGTTCAGGGATTTTTGCTCACCGTTCTTGTGATCATTTTGACCCCACGGGGTGAGATCTTGCGTGGAGCCCCAGATCGAGGGAGATTATCAGTGGTCTTGTATGTCTTCCATTTCCTAATAATTGCTCCCACAGTTGATTTCTTCAATCCAAGCTGCTTACCTATTGCAGATTCAGTCTTCCCAGCCTGGTGCAGGTCTACAATTTTGTTTCTGGTGTCCTTTGACAGCTCTTTGGTCTTGGCCATAGTGGAGTTTGGAGTGTGACTGTTTGAGGTTGTGGACAGGTGTCTTTTATACTGATAACAAGTTCAAACAGGTGCCATTAATACAGGTAACGAGTGGAGGACAGAGGAGCCTCTTAAAGAAGAAGTTACAGGTCTGTGAGAGCCAGAAGTCTTGCTTTTTTGTAGGTGACCAAATACTTATTTTCCACCATAATTTGCAAATAAATTCATAAAAAATCCTACAATGTGATTTTCTGGAGAAAAAAATATCTCAATTAGTCTGTCATAGTTGACGTGTACCTATGATGAAAATTACAGGCCTCTTTCATCTTTTTAAGTGGGAGAACTTGCACAATTGGTGGCTGACTAAATACTTTTTTTCCCCACTGGAGTGAACATTTAATTGCCAAAACATTGAAAATATGACATTGTCTCTGTCAGGTCCACATTCCGTAGACATCAATAGAAAAATAGGAAATTACTATGAAATAATAAAATATGTCCGTTTTGTATATTGTCTAGTTTTTATTTGATGTCTTTATTATTTTTCATTCCTTAAAGTCCTGATTTCATCTCTGCTCAGGCAGTAGCAGCCAAACAACATTATCTCTGTTATCCCCATACTGTTCTGTCTTTAGCCATCTTATTTAACTTGGCTAGCTGTTGAGCTGTCTGGCGTAAAAGTGCGTTCATCGCTGCCTGAGCTGGAAAAAAAACAGGCGCAATGGTAATTGTATTTAATTACCACGTTTCTGCGCTGAACTAGGTTGATTATCTGCTTAATGAAAACTACATCTCCCTTCAGCCCAGCATCCCACATAGTTCTTGAGTTGGACTCAGAAAAAAAAAAAACGAACTAAATGGAATTCCAGTGATTGAACCGACGTCTGTCAATTAGCTGTTTAATAAGAACCGAAAATAAACAGAAACGTTGGTTAATCGCTCAGCAACTAATGTACATATTACCTAAATTACCTCACCTATGTCACAGCCCTGCACATGGACTCGGTACCGGTACTCCTTGTATATAGCCTTGTTATTAATATTTTATTGTCTTACTATTTTTTTTATTTTTATTTTTTTTACTCTGCATTGTTTGGAAAGGGCTCGTATGTAAGCATTTCACAGTAAAGTCTACACCTGTTGTATTCGGCGCATGTGACAAATAAAATTAGATTTTTGATTTGTTTGATTTGAACAGTACATCAAACAGATGTGGCTCTAAATTAGAGTGGAGGAAACCAACAAAGCTGAATAATGAACGCAGCAGGAGCATTTGTTTCCAGCGAGGGCGAGATTGAAAGGCGGTGGGCACAAAGCCAAGGTTCTCAGAAAGGTAAAACAAATATACGTATTCTCTGACACCTGCATGACGCAAATGATCACCATATAGGTTTTAGGTAACAAGTTGTAGGTAGCACTTTACAGAGTATACTTAAAAACTATACAACAAATAATGTAGAAAGGAGTTTGTAAGTCGTTTAGGCTAAACTGTTACTTAATTATTTATACGTTGCTAATAAAATATGTAATAAACAGTTTTGTTGGCCTAAGCCACATTTCATCGATGCATGGATGTAACAGGTGAGGAGAAAGAACATGCATGGTTCATAGTGTAATAAGTAAATAGTATAAGTTTGGATGGGAGCTAGTTAAGAGAGGATTTGCTGGATTTTCAAGGATCTGCTCCTTTTCTTACCAGGTATCTGAAACCAGTGAGGCACAGTGGCAGTGATGATATTCATTAAGTAGGCCCTGAATGCTGACACAGGAGAAGTTTAATAAAATATGCACATATTTCTACCGGGAAAACCACAAAGCCACTATCTCCACGTGAGATATCTCAATCTAAGTGTTTCCCATTAAATATGAATGTGATTTACAAGATATGATGAATTATTGACTTATTTACCAACATCATTACAGATTACATATCTGGACACTGGTCGGTAAAATATGCATTTTGAAGAATATATCAACATACCTTATTAATCAACGTTGTTCCAACTAAACATTTCTAAACGGTTTGGATTCAGAAGACCTTCTGAGATTGGATTAAATGCTAGTTCACATTATTCATTTTTTTTTTTAGTTCCTTCTCCTAGTGTGTGTGCGTATGTGTGTGTATGTGTTTGTGTGACTGTGTGTGTGTGTGTGGCTGGTGACAGATGCGTTTTTCTGCTGACAGTGGTGATCTACGGTGAGCCCTGCTGGCTTCGCACCAAGCTATTGCTTAATTCATTGACATTTTGTATAATTGCCTCGGGGCAGTTTGCAGAGGAAGTACGGGGCTCTAACAGGATTGGATTAGAAAAATACAATTACCATTTCAGATTTAAGGAGAATAATCTTTGAGGAGCTTCGACACAGGGGGAGACAGAAGGGAAGGGAAGGGAGCGGTGCTAAGGCTCACCAGGAGAGAGTGTGACGGAGGTGTGTGTGATGAGGAAATGGGAGGGAGGGGTTATGGTTATGGATGGTTGTGGGGCTCTCCTTTCTCTTTTCTTGCTGGTGGTTTATCAAGGTGTACTATCGCCATGGCAGCATCAGAAATGGCCTGTCAGGCCTCTTGGAAATGTCCATTGTAAGATAATGACGTGTTGAAACCCCCTGAACCGGCGCCTTGTCACCCACTGGTAATTGCTTCTTCATCCAGTTTATTGTCTCCAACTACCCTGCTCATCACTCATATTATTTTTTATAATCTTGAGGTGTGTGAGTGTGTGTGTGTGTGTGTGTGTGTGTGTTGCATCCCTATCATGAGTCCATGACACACTGTGGAAACAAATCATTTAAAATCTTCCCTATCATTTCTACCTCCTGATTCCCTCATCCTCTTCTCCTGATGTTGTGGTTGCATCAGCTCCTTCGAGGTGACAAGTCGGCTATCCAACACAAACCATGTAATTTGCTGTAAATGCGTCAGTATGAACTGTTATTCAATAATCTCTTAATAGCATGTTAAAAAAGACACGAGAAAAACTCAAACGGCACGAAATGTTGAATTATTAACAGTATTACAGAACGCATTGGTCCAGTTAGTTTGCAATTTAAGATGTGATATAACTGAGTGTGTTGTCAGTATTAAATCCTGATCATTTATAGGCCAGTAGTACTGCTTACAGAGATACAAACTGAGAGACAGAGACCACTGCTTATATGAATCCATCTCCAAACCTCCTTATGATTTGTGGCTGAAATACAGGCAACTTCCAAAATAAAGGAAACACTTGAGTAATTGAGGGATACAAAGTATATTTGAAAGCAGGGGCTTCCACACAGGTGTGGTTCCTGAGGTAATTAAGAAATTAACATCCCATCATGCTTAGGGTCATGTATAAAAACACCCAGTTGCCCATAATTTTGGATACCATGGCAAGAAGATGAGATCTCAATAACTTTGAAAGAGAGGTTTCATTGAAGCATAGGGGGTTTAAAGGGTGTGTGTGTGTGTGTGTGTGTGTGTTTGTGTGTGTGTGTGTGTGTGTGTGTGTATGTGTGTCTCAGTCACCAGATCTCAACCCAATTGAACACTTACGGGAGATTCTGGAGCGGCGCCTGAGACAGCGTTTTCCACCACCATCAACAAAACATAAAATGGTGGAATTTATCTTGCAAGAATGGTGTCACATCCTTCCAACAGTGTTCCAGACGTTTGTAGAATCTATGCCAACGCCCTCTTAAGACACTTTATGCTGGTGTTTCCTTTA